>NC_141543.1:102655000-102860000 GCF_021556685.1 Rattus norvegicus
CTCATGATTCCACTTCATATAATATTTCTTTCCCCTGCTGACATTAATATGTAACTGTTCTGCTACTTGGTTTTCAAAGCTCTAGTCTCCTTGTGCCATTGTAATCTGGTTCCCTTCTTCACATTAACCATAGCCAAATTATGTGGCTTGTAACCAAGAACTAGTTTGGGTAAAACCCTACAGGATAATTTCATTTCCCAAGCGTTACTATTAACGGCAGGGAGGATTATAAATTAAGCTATTCTGGAAATGGACAAAAGTAATGTCTTGGATGAAAGATTAAAAGGAACACTGAGGAAGACAGTTGGGGGGGGTAAGAAATGTGTTAGAAGAATTATTAATTCTGTAGAAGACAACCAACAGCATGGCAGACCATAAGGGGGATTCAGATACTAATACCAGAGAAAAATGACATTGAGAGAGCACTTGAGATGAAACAGAGGCTCTGACAAACGTAGGGTTCCTTTACTGCTCTTCAGGAAAGGCGCTGCCTGTAGCCAGACTCTGATTTGCAGGCAGGAGACTGGGAATGATGTTACGCTGTATGAGACATTTCCTAGGGGGTCACTACACACATGTCTCCTGAGCCCAAGAAGGAAGTAAGGAATCTACAGGAGGTCAAGGTTACTGTCGCACCAAAGTCTAACCAATGACTTGGCTACTAACAGGAGAATGGGTGAAGGGTTACTTGTAGGGGCAGACATAACTCAAAAATGCAAAAAGCCCATTTTAATACAAGTGAGGATGAGGGAGGACTGAGGAAAGTGGCGTACTTGGAGTTCTCCAGAGTTTGCACCTAACTAATCAGAACCAATCTCCCCCCTTAGCAGCTCTGATGCTCAGGGTCCCCTCCCCCAGTATCGGCTTCCTGTTTCTATAGAACTGGAGAAGGGCTACTGAGAATCTTGTATGTTTCCACTTTCCCAGACATGAGATGTTTTGCTTACCTCCTGGGTCTCATCACCCCGTCCCTCCTAGAGAGACACTTTCAATGCTGAGGAAACTGTCATACAACAGGTAGGAAGCAGGATATGTCCCCACCAGTATCTCTTTGATGTAAACTCAATCCCAGTACGTGAGAAACTCCGGCCCCTGGAAATGTGTTGGCTATGGCCTTGCAGACAATGCTCTCGGTAGGATGCTGGTGTGAACCTGTGGAGGAAGGGGCTTCTAACATTACAAAGAATATATTGTGAGCATGACGCCACAGGTAAATCTGTAAAAGCTAAGAGAACTGACGCTTGATAGAATTATCATGTAGATTGCCCCAAGAGGTGAAGAGTCAATATGGAATTCAATACCAACTCTGGGTTATAACCTTGGTGGGTCAAGCAATCGAGATTCCTTTAGTTGGTGTGATTTCAGTACAACATAGTAGGGAAGGCGTGGGAAAGCCCACAGTGCAGGAACCTTTTGAGCAGACCTTTTTCACACGAATAATTAAGAATTGGGCGTGGATATAACCGTCAAAGACCTGCCCCTGATCTAGTACTGCCAACCATGGATCCTCTCCTGAAGGTCCCTCAGCCTTTGAAATAATGTAACAAGGTGAGAACATTCATTATTGTGTGAGGGCCATTTCAAATTTAAACCATTTTTATAGTACTTTTCTTGGGAGAGGCATAAGCAATTGTTTGATGCAGATCAGGCATCATCAGTAGAGCAAAGAACCAGTTCCTTCCAAGCCCATCTTTAGTGAATCAGTGAGTTTATTTGGCTTATTTTCAGGAGCATGGGCGACCCCAAACAAATGCATCACTGGAAAATACAACCATAGAGTGGGTGATAACCTTTGGCATGCTGCATAGATGGAGTCTTCCAATTAAATTTAATTTCCTATCTGCCGTCTGTAGTGTTTTCTGAGACCATGTGCAGCTGAGGCAGAATTTTATGAAGTCTTAGTGGGGTTGCACAGGAAGAATAGAATAGCTCCAATTCCTGTCTAAGCTTCTGATTATTATTTTACGAAGGGATGCCAATTGGAGAAATCGTGTGTCTTCTACAGATAGTCACAGTGATTTTGATTTCAAGACAGCAATGATGAAGACATGACTGAAATATAGTATCCCATGACTCCATTACAACAGCATTCCCATGCATTTCATAATCAAACCATCCATACGAGAAACATAACTCTGACAGTACACTGAGCAGAAGCCAGGTCATCACAGATACGATGATTTTAGAAGTTCAGAAGACAGTACTGTTCTGATGGATTTTGATAACAGATTAAGAGTAAGGAAGTTTGTAAACAGAAGGTTCTTTCTGATAATCAAGTAGTCATCTTGATTAGACAACAATAAACTGATTCTACTCAAGGGGATGATTGACATCATGCATTTGGAAAGATCAAACTTTTGATATTATTTTAAAATTAATCAAAGTTAAGCTCTCAAAGGGCTTTCATGGACAAATAGTTTTAGATAGGAGTGGACTCTAAAGACTTTGCCTATTCTCTATGTTGAATATGTCTCTCAAGAAGACAATGAAACTGGGGTAAATGATCTCAGTAAACAAGAAAACAGCATCCGTATTTCATCATCCTCTGGGAACACATAACCATATTGGTCTAACTCCTTGACGGCCCTTGAATTTAAGAAAACCGAAAGCCCTCTGAAAATATTTGGAAATTTCACTCTTAATGTTGACACTAGATTTAAACAATCCCAACAACAATGAATAATATATCGATATAGGAAGGGTCATTTTGAAAAGAAGGCTTACATAACGATGTAGCTGAGAAAATATTAATTTAGTTATAACTTTAATTTAGTTATTACTCCATTCATCACATATCAGTCAACAGTTGTCTGAGCCCTGGAAGAGCTTCAAGTATAACAAGACAACAGAGCATCTCGGGCAAAAATATCCAGATCATATTTAGACAGCCATGTTGGTGAAAGAGAATTCATGAGCATAACTTTGGATATTTCAGAAACAAATATATAGTATTAAAAAGTACAGCTCCTGGACAAGAGATCTTGCAAATTAATTTTCCTGATCATGCTTGAATTTCACAACCTGTGCAATGCTATTTTTTGACTCCGTGGGATTCTCTGCCTTTTTTTGGCATGGGTTTCCCCGGGTTATGTTTTCAGGATACTCTGAAGGACACAAACAATTACATTACAGCAGAAAGAACAGGATCCTCATTTAAGTTCCCATTAGGTTAAATACACCTCGATTATGTTTCTTGTTCTACTGTTGTTTGTTATTGAGCTTCCTGTATTTGTTCTCAGACACCTTAAAAACATGAGTCAGGATGACTTTTTAGGTGTCGAGAAGGTTGGTAAAAGGAAAGAGAGTCGGTAATAGGGCACAGAGAATTTCTTGTTTCCTGTGCTAAATTTATTGAACTTGAATTGAAGCCAAGGCCTTAGGCTCTACAGCTGTTGTTTCAGTCTTCATTTGTGTATTCAATTGTTCAAGGGATATGCAGAATCTCCTAGTGGTCATCAGGGAACACTATCTTCATGCTGGTGTGCAATTTCAGGGTCAAAAGCATCTTTCTCCATGTCCTGTGTGTTTCATCCTTTAGCTTCAGTGATCTCTAGAATGTGGGTCTGTTATTCAAACAGACAGGGCAGAATCAATTCATATGATTTCTGTGTTCAAGAAATATGTACGATTCACACATAATCTCTCTCTCTTCCTCTAGTATGGGATGTGTGTGTGTGTGTGTGTGTGTGTGTGTGTGTGTGTGTGTTTTGCTTTTATAATATATCACCTTGTTTATATCAGATAATCACAGGCCTGAAGATAATGGAATTTTGTATGAGAGGATGTTTAGCCTATATTTTCACCCCTACCTTAAACAGTAGCAGAAAATATTTCCTTGTAAAGTTCGGCCAGTTAGTATTTTCAGCTTTGCAGACCATATGTTTCTCTTGTGTTATATGGACAAAAAGCCACAGACAAGAGAAGGGAACGGGTGTGTCTATGCTTCAATAGAACTCTTTTATTTTAACAGATGCCTGTTTAGTTTGAGATCACAGATGATCATTTCCATATACTGAGCTGAACTCTCTATTCAAGTAAAGATTTGTGTGTGTGTGTGTGTGTGTGTGTGTGTGTGTAGAGAGATAGAGATAGAGATACACAGATTTGATAGAGATTAGATGATATAGATATAGATAGATTTAGAGATATATAAATACATTGCTATGTATATGTGTCATTATAAATATATTCACTTAGGTATACATGTAAAATCTTGGAACTTTTCTTTAATTGTGAGGTTTCTTAAGCAAAAACTAGAAACATGCAGACAAATAATATTCTTTGAAGCTATTGGAGCCATCCTCTAAAAATAGATTTTTGTTGAAAACCAGTAATAGGTTCCAAAATTCTGGATTCAGCATCCTTTTCTGTCAGGCCAGAGCAGACCAGGTTAGGCTATAAGCTAGGTAAAAATAAATTGAGCAGGGTGTGACCCATAGGTTCTGAGAAAAAGTTCCTGACTCTGGGGTAAATTCCCCTGACTGTGGACGATTTTAAACTGTGCCCATGTGCTAGCAAGATAGACACAGCAGATGAGTATCACAGGACATTGGTCTTTGACACAATTGTGAGATCTATGCTTGCCTGTGTTCTCAAGATGAGCTAGACTTTGTAGCATGTCTACCCTCTTCATGAAAACAGTATCAAGTATGGAACCTTATTACAGGGGAGCATTGCATACCATGTCTAAATGTAGCATGTGTACCCTGAGCTCTACTTCCTCAGAAAGAGATTGGAACTTGGAAAAAGGCTCTGAATTAACATATAATCCCATGTGTATAAAATAAAGTCTTTTTAATAAAAGTCTCCTTCAAGTGAGAGGAACCAAAAGAAGGATGTGGAGTCCCATGCTTGTAATCCTAGCAATTAGGAAGTAGCAGCAGGAAGATGGTGAGTCCGATGTTATTCTGAGCTAAATAGAAGTATCTTGTACCCAAAACAACAAAAATGAAAGGATGGGGATGAGGATGAGTGTTAGTGAAACAGTGATTGCATGGGGCCATGGGATTGACCATGGAGGTAGGAAAAGGAAAGAGAAGGAAGAAACAAGCAGGAGAAGAGAATGGGTAGGAAAGGAAAGGATAGAGGGGAGGGGAGGCAAGGTTGTACATGGCTGTATGAGAGGGAGGAAGAGAAGGGGAAGAGAAAAAAGCAAGAAGTGGAGAGAGGAGGGAAAAGTCTAGGATAACAGTACAGAAAGAAGGAGCAGAAGGAAGAGGCGGAGGAAGAGGAGGAGGAGGAGGAGGAGGAGGAAGAAGAAGAGGAGGAGGAGGAAGAGGAGGAGGAGGAAGAGGAGGAGGAGGAGGAAGAGGAGGAGGAGGAAGAGGAGGAAGAAGAGGAAGAGGAGGAGGAGGAAGAGGAGGAGGAGGAAGAGGAGGAAGAGAAGGAGGAGGAAGAGGAGGAGGAGGAAGAGGAGGAAGAGGAGGAGGAAGAGGAGGAGGAAGAGGAGGAGGAGGAAGAGGAGGAGGAAGAGGAGGAGGAAGAGGAGGAGGAGGAAGAGGAGGAAGAGAAGAAGAAGAAGAAGAAGAAGAAGAAGAAGAAGAAGAAGAAGAAGAAGAAGAAGAAGAAGAAGAAGAAGAAGAAGAGTGAAAATAGAGAAAATGGAGGACAATGAGGGAGGGGAAGAGAGAAAAGGCGGGATGAAAGGGGAAGGGAAAGAGGAGAGAAAAGATGTGAGGCAATTCATATAGGGGAGGGGAGAGGAAGAAAAGGAGAGAGTAGGAGAAGGAAGGAGGCTGAGAAGGAGATGGAATGGAGAGTAGGGAAAAAGAGACTTAGGAGAAAGGAAAGGAAAACTTAAGCCCCTCTAGGCAAAGTGTAATTATCAAACATTAGCATCAGAAATTATGTTGGTAAGGTTCATTGTAGAATTTTTAGAATTAAATTTATAATATGCAAGATTTTGCAGATTACACATGTGCTTATAAAATGTTACAAAGACCTTGCTTGAATAGTCTATACTTCTAGCCATCTTACATCTTCAGACCTGGGTAAAATAAATAATAAATAAACAAAAATGAATTAGCAGATATTCAGAGAAATGCTTTCCTGCATACTGACTTCATGAGTTATGGACAAATATCCCCGAACTATTCAATGGTATAGTATAAAAGACAGTTCCATGAAATAAGCCTCTCAAAATCACAACTAAATTATGACCATCTATACAAATGTAGGACACAATAATACAGCTTATCTTATAGCACTTGATAATACATGGATCTGCTAAAGAATTATTCAAAAGATGCCCAAGTACATGCAGGCATTTATTCTATATGAAACCAAAACCTCTTTGTCTCCTGCAGTGAGCGATGCATGGGAAGGCATTCTCTCAGGACATTGGTTGGCGAATGCACAACTCATTGTGTATAAGAACATTTCCAACCATTGTTCTTTTCCTGTGAATTGGATTGTTTTCCAGTGAGCAGCTTCTCTTACACACACACGCACGCACGCACGCACGCACGCACACACACCCTCCAATATATTTGCATGGTTATCAATCTCTCCTCTATTACGCTGCACACCACCACACAGTTTCACTGCAGCTTCTATCTGAGGTATCCAAGTTTAATAGAGTGGTTGAGGCTTTCAGTCTCTGGAGATGAAAGGTACATATTATTCAGTTCAGAAACATCATGATCTTGAAAAGTAAATAATGCCTTCTGCAAATGAATGTACATGGGGTTGCTTTTAGGCAAAGATGTGCTCAAATGTGTAAGATAAAGTTGCATTAACATTGTTGTTTTAAAGTCACATGATCAATGGGCGCGAGGGGGGGGGGAGTGCGAAACCATGCATTATGGATAGAGCGGATAAAAAGGACCATAGCTTATGCATCAATGAAGAAATAGAACCTTTCAGAATTTACCTTGAAGTGATTAACAACATGTATAGGTTTTAGGCAATTTTCTATAGGGCATCTACACATGTTGGGTTTAATTAACTACAGATCAAAAAATAAGACAACTATCAATTTATAACCCATGACCTGTCCATTGGGGACAAAGCCCATATCCAAAATAAATGGAAGAACTCATGCGAACAAACTCTGCAGGTTATTTATATGCACAAGAGAATGCAGAGGTTGAAAAGAGGCGGCTCAAAAAATAGCCTGCGAGTTTGTAGTCGATAAGGGTTAAGAATAACACAAAGGGATGTATTCTGGGTAGAAACAAAATTACCTTTTTAAACTCAGATTACAAAACGGATGTTAAGAACACATGTTTATATGCAGAGACCACATATATCTCTGGATAATAAACTGAATCCTTTAGTACCAATGCATGACCCATTTTTTCAGGAATTTCTAGCCTTTCGGAGTTACAGGCAATAAAGTAGGCAAAAAGTAGACAGACTGAATCACATAAATGTGGTAAGCAACTGCAGATAAGTCTACTCATATGTATACAGAAAAATGGTGTTTGTCTCTGTCAAATGAACCAAATTTAAAATTGATTGTGTGTTCCTTTCAAGTGGGATGCTGGGACGCTTTTAAAGTTCCTTCTTACTGTTGGCATCCTAAGTCACGTCAAGTATTTAAGCAATGCATATGAATGGCTTTTCAAAACCAGAAACTCTCCCTGACGAATTTATCACAAATATCAAAACATAAAAGGAAGCGCGACCCAGTGTCATACGTCGTTGAAACAAGCGCTGGCAATGAAGACTGGGAAGCAAGAGATGCTCACTCAAACATTGACCAAAACTGCCACGGTGGGATCAGAGCAACTTCATCAGAGGCTGAACCTGCTCTGCACATGAACAGGCACACAGGCGGTCACAAACGCACACTCATATAATTACACACATGCTGCCTGTGCCCTGGACCACCCACTGCCCTATCCCACTTGGCCTTGGGGGTTGGAGGTGAGGTGCTGTGGAGTCAATGACAGACTCCAGAAGCAGGTGAGAAACGTTACAGCAAGCTCATCTAATGCTGCTGTAAGCTCTTTTAATGCCTTCCACCCACACACCATTGGTTCCAAGAAAGCATCGCTTCTGTACAGTAGTTTCCGATTGGCTGGTACTGTCTGTGTTAGCAATCCTTGGTCTATGAGCCAGTCCTCTATTAGGTCCTTCAGTAGGAGATGCTTTTGCAGCTGCACAGCCCCCAGCATTTATGCAGAGCTGGCTGTGCTTTTCCTACTTTACACACACATTCAATAAAATCAAGCAAACACACACACACACTCACACACACAGACATACATGCACGCACACACACATACACGCACACACACACTCACACACACTCACATACAGACATACATGTACGCACACACACTCACACACACTCACATACACAGACATACATGTACGCACACACACTCACACACACTCACACACACACACACCTGCACACACACATGCATGCACGCACACACATACACACACTCACACACACACTCACACACATACTCACACACACACTCACACACAAATTCCTTATATTATACACACTGAGCTTCACGAAAATATTAAAAAGCTATTTAAGGATTGACAACATTATTAATATCCTTAGCAATGTTAAATAGTGATCACATTAAAAATATAAGAAACGATAAATGTTTGGCATGGTTGCATGTGACATTAAAGCTAGGTCTTGGGAGGCATAGGCAGATGGCTGAATTCCAAGCTTCACAAGGAGACATAGTAAGATTCTATCTCTAGACACACATACACAGAAATAAAATGTCCTCAATGAAAATTAAATATTCACGATTAAAACAGCAACCATGTATAAATCTATGTGTGTGAAATTCTAAATTCTGTACATGAATAAAACAGATTAAAAAAAACTGTAATGCACCTCTCACTCTTTAAATAAAAAAATTTAACATTAAAAGCATGTTCTAGCTAAGTTAAATTCTAATTCTACATTTTGGTGAGCCTTTTAATGAAATTATGTTAGATGATAATACAACTTATTTGTATAACAGGCATGCAAAATTATTTGCAAAAACCTATGGAAAACATGGGACAGTGACGAGGGGAAGTACACATCATATAGACAATAAATCTCTCATAATTAACCACAGTGGTGTCAGTGTGTAAACAGACAAATGAGAACTGTGGAAAATAACAGAAAGGTCAGACACAGTACGTGTGGAAATTTAGAACAGGATGACACATGATTTAAAATCTATGTACTAGAGACGCCCTTCTAAACACATTAGTCTCGTTTCAGGGTAACCATGCGGTTACATAAATAGGAGCTTGTCTAAGAATAAAACCCAACTGGATGAAGGGAGTAAATGTGCAAAATAAAAATAAAGTAAAAATTCAATAGCAGAAAATATGAACAATTCCTTCCTTAAGTTCTTTTTAACTATGTGCATGTGTCTGTGTGTACATATCTTTATGCACATCATGGATGTAAAGGTGGCCATGAGGCCAGGATCCCATGAAAGTTAGGAGTGTATGAAAACTGTTCAACCAGCATCCTGGGAACTGAACTCAGACCCTCTGCAGAGCCAGCAAATACTGTGTTGTGGTGGTTTTATGGATAATCAAGACTTTTAGTTTTATATAGTCAAATTTATCAACTTCTCTAGTTTAGTATTTTATATATAGAAAGTCCTTTCCTATACCCAGATCAAAGGAGAATTTATAACCATCTAGCTTCTCTGAAAACCATTTCACTATCTAGGAGAAACAACCTAGTAGTTTCTCAGAAAATTGGAAATAGTTCTACCTGAAGACTCAGCTATACCACTTCCGGGCATATACCCAAAAGACGATCTAGAGAGCCAGGAGAATAACAAGAACCTATGCTCCACTAAATACATGGCTCATTTACACAGTGGGATTCTATTCAGCTAGTAAAAATGAGGACATCATGAACTTGGCAGGCAAATGGATGGAACTAGAAAATACTCGGAGTGAGGTAACCCAGACTCAAATGGATATGCATGGTATGTACTCCCTGATAAGTGGATATCAGTCATAAAGCACAGAATACCCAGGATACAATCCACAGACCTGAAGCAATTAAACAAGAAGGTAGGCCAAAGGGAGAAGGTTAAATCACACTTAGAAGGGGGAAACATAGTCATAGGAGGCAGGAGAGAGAGAGAGAGAGAGAGAGAGAGAGAGAGAGAGAGAGAGAGAGAGAGAGAGAGAGAGAGAGAGAGAGAGAGAGAGAAGTGGGAGGGAGAAGGGAGAGGAAGGAGAATGGGGAACAGGTGTGAGGAGAGGCAGGGGAGAGACCTAGAGGGCCAAGAGAATGAAACAAAATCTACAGCTGCTTGGGATAAGGTGGGGAGTATTTGGGAAGTCTCAAAGATCCCAGATGAGGAAGGCTTCCTGGAGTCAATGTGGGTGACTTAACTAAGATACCTAACAGTGGGGCCATGGACGATGAAGAGGCTGCCTCCTGCACCCAGACAGGACCCCAGTGGAGCAATAAGGACACTAATCTACCCACAAAGCTTTCAACCCCAAATTTGTGCTATTTAAAAGAATTGCAGGGACAAAATTGGAGACTGAACAAACAGCCAACCAATAACTGGCCCAACTTGAAACCTATCTCATGGGCAAGCACCAATCCTTGACATTATTAATGCTACTCTGTGAAGCTTGTACAAGGAGTCAAAAAATAATTGTCCTGTTAGATAGTGTTATAGTATAGATAGTGTAATAATAGTGTTAGAGACTGTATCTGGCAGCTGACTGAAAGATGCAGATATCCACAGCCAATCATTGGACTGAGTTGGGGACTCTTATGGAAGAGATTAGGGAAGGATTGAAGGGCCTGAGTGGGACAAAACCCAACAGGATGACCAACAGAGCCAACTCACCTGGCCCTCTGCGAGGTCTCAGAAATCGAGTCACCAACAAAATTGCGAGGCTCCAGGCACAAATGTAGCAGATGTGTGGCTCATTCTCCATCTGGGCCCCCAACAAGTAAAGTGGAGGCTCTCCCTAAAGCTGCAGCCTGCCTGTGCTACCTTTTCCCCAACAGGACTGACTTGGATGGCCTCAGTGGGAGAGAATGCACCCAATCTAGCAGAGAGTTGATGCCCCAGAGTGGCAGGAGTACAACGGGGGCCCCGCTTTCTCAAAGGAGAAGGGGAGGATGTATGGGGAAGGGACCATGGAGGCAGTATTTGGGATATAAATAATTAATTAAATAAGGCTCTAGCTTAGTTGTTCATGGTTTAATAATGTCTTAGTAAATACTTTTACTCTGTTAGTCACTAGACTACATGTCCCCAGATGACTAGGAATTTTCCCTAGGATCAGTTATCTGACTGTAACAACTTCCTTCACATTTCTGTACCACAATGAATTATCCTCTTGCTTTAGATGGTTAACACTTGCCATTTCTTTGGGTAGATTTCTAAGTCCAGCCAGGGGCAGTGGTCCAGACCTACAACTACAATACCATTCTCAGGGAACAAATCAGGAATTTGAGACCAGTCTGCTTTGAAAGATAATCTATAAGCAAAGAAAATATTCTACAAATTTCTTCTGGGCTGATTCTTTCTCAAACTTTAATCTACATAACTGAGCTGCTCACCAGACATCCTTTAATGGATGGATAGAAAGATAAATAGGTAGATAGATGATAAATGATGATGATGATGACGACGACGATGATGATGGATAAATGATAGACCAATAGATAGATGTGATACATAGATGATAGATATGCTATATGGCATATATAGATACATCTGTATGTGTAGATGGACAGACAGGCAGAGATAGATAGATAAACAGGCGACAGACAAATAGATAGATGACAGATAAAGGTAGATGATAGGTGGATAGATAGATAGTTTTAAATCCCATAATAGGAATCAGTTTTGTTGCAGCACATCTGGAACATCGCCTGTACATTTACATGTGTAAAAGGACTCTAACAATGTCTTATAGCATCTTTTTCAGATAAGGATACTGATTCTGTATGAGAATGCATATTAAAGATCTTGCATTATTCCCATTGCTCATCATGAATGGTATTGATTTTTATACTACTTTCTATAACCGTAGAGATGAATTACTTATGGTAAAAAAAATGAGATCCCAAGACTTTCAGTGAATTACAGCTGAAGGCACCATAGCCATTGTTATCCTTAGCTCCAGTTACAAGGGTTTGTTTAACCATCTGTAAAGTGATGCTCTGCGCTGTATGCCATTGGAGGAATATGACAAAACAGCAAGTTAGAATCACTGCATGCCAAAGAGGAGGCTCAAACACAAAACATTGTCAACGCCATATGTACATAAGAATGAGGCATAGAGGGAGGTGGTATTCATTGCCGCCGTTAGGAAAAGGAGAGGGCAGGACCACTTTGGAAGACAGTTGAACATCTCCTTATAAACATACTCCCATACTCTGTGCAATCCAGGAATCACATTTCCCATACACACAGATTAATATCTACCTATCTAATCTATCAATCTATCCTCTTTTTAATATTTATCCATTCCTCTGTCTTACATATAGAATCTTAGAAAAGTAGTTTCTATTCTATCATTTCTTGTACATTCTAGCTTGTGCATGTGTGTTCATGTGTGTGTTTTAACAGAATCTCTAACCCAAACTCTTTAATTGAGAACCAGCTTGACATTCTTATTCACTCTAGGGCCAGGATTGTAGTTGTCTACTGCAATGCTATATTAGCTGCTGAGGACCGAAACCAGAGCTGTATGTCTGTTAGGCGGTCATTCTACATCAATTGGCATTCTGAGATTTCGAGAAGGGTCTTCTAAATCAGTGGCGCTCAACTTTATTAATGCTGCAACCCTTTACTACAATTCCTCATGTGGTGACCCCAGATACAGAATTATTTTTGTGGCTGGTTCATAAATACAATTGCATCATTGTAAGTTTGCTACCGTTATGAATCTTAACAGAAATACTTTTAGGGATAATGGTTTGCCAAAAGGTCGTAACCCACAGATTGATTAGTTTCTCCATTCTTAAGGATTTGGTCAAGGTATGTTTACTTTGATTTAAATATCTACCAGTGATTTGAACACGCACATGCACACACACCACGAAGAGAGAGACAGACAGAGAGAGACAGAGACAGAAACAGAGAGAGTGTTCTGTACAAAGACACTTTTCCAGGCTGCTCAGAATTAACTTTTGTAATACTCCTGAATAACTATTACACATGTTGATGTAGACATTGATTTCTAGACTCACCAATCTGAAATAATTGGCATTTTGACCCAACTTTACTACTGTGCATTTTTGAGGGAATGGTCTATATGCTTCCTGTTTCTATAACACCAGAAACATCTTATTAAGTATATACTTATGTAGAGTGTGGAAAATGACTCCATTTCAAAATACTTCCATGTCACCACATCACTCCAGTTCTATCGAGAAAGAAAGAGCAGAGAAACCATGAAATGAATTACTTTAGAAGGAGTGCAGCAAGAACAATTTGTACCATGAGCTGAAATGAACAAGGCAGCAATCTTTGCATCAGAGAACACAATGGAATTTCACCGCACAGATTCTTGGAAAGACAAATGACAAAGATAATAGCATAACCCTGCAAGTCTCTGAGCATGCTCTGCAGTATAAGGATCAGTGCTTTGGTGTCTGAAAATAAACATTCCAGTTATAATGAGTCCTGAGAGCTTCTCCCCTTTCAGTCCACACATGAAGCTGCTTGACATTATCACGTTTAATGCTTACATTAATATGTGGAATTAGTTATTGGTGTGGAAGAATTAACAGCTTGGGTTATTGGTAATTTAAATAACAATGGAAAACCTTTTTCTGGACCAACGGACGTTTCTTTGGTTCAGTGTCCAAGAATGCGCTCCCGCCCCTACTCTGTGCTTTTTCCATGATTTACATATTGCAAATGTACTCTTGGTCATTTACTTGGGCTGCATTCCCACTGTCTCCCCTTAGATAATGATTATATATGTGTTTACTTTGCAATATTTTCTAAGTGTTAAAAGGAAGAAGAAATGAAATGAAGAGGAAAAAAATGCATGCTAGTTTTCATGGGATGGATTCCAAACCAACGTCTCCTTGACAACAATTTTTTTATTTCCTTTCTCCCCACTGCCATCTTACCCCATTCTCATCACTTCTCTGAATTAAGTCACGCAACCACTTAGGTACATGGTTAAGGATTTTAACTCTGTCATGAGTTACAGAAAGAACACAAAGTAAAATCATGCAAGGCTATCGTGGTAAAGTACAAACTTCAGAAGTTCATTTCAGGAATTTTTCTAATGTATGGCTTGCCAGATACGTTTTAAACGTGTGTTCAAAGTCAATTTCCCTGTGTCTATTAAAACTAAAGGATGCCCAAGCATGGCGGTGCATACCTTTAATCCCAGAACTCAGAAGGCAGAGGCAGGTAAATCTCTAAGTTCAAGACCAGAGTGGTTTATACAGAGAGTTTTAGGGCAGACAGAGCTACACAGTAATATACTCTTACAAATATAAATAAATGAATGAACAAACTTCTATACTAAAGGGGAAAATGGTCATTTTCTCCTTATCATAAAGCTTCATGATCTTAAGTATATTAAATATTCTGGTTTCACTATATAGGACCAGGCACCCTCAACAAGAGGAAAACTGTGCCTCGTAATGGAAAACCAGCTAACTACTCATTGATCGTGAAGTCATAGTGAAATTGGTTTTCTAAATGAAATAGGGCAGTGTTTCAATCTTTGACCTTTAAGTCTTTTTTTTTTTTTTTGGTTCTTTTTTTCGGAGCTGGGGACCGAACCCAGGGCCTTGCGCTTCCTAGGTAAGCGCTCTACCACTGAGCTAAATCCCCAGCCCCTGATCTTTAAATCTTTAATCACTGTGTTCCCCATTGGTGTTTAGATGGGCTACATTTCTTTATTGCAGAAGCAACGTCCTAGAAATTTGTCCATCTTGGCTCAGTGTTTCAAAAGATTTTCATTCATCTTGAATGAGAAGCCAAAGTCAAATTTGGCCAGCCCATGTCTTTCATGGCTAATGAAAGCATAATGGACATCCAGCAAATTAGAGTTCAGACTTCCATCCTGAATCCAAAATGGATAGAAAGCTCCGTAGTACCCCACCTCTACAGGGTAGACTGCACACCCCAAAAGTTCTGTAACCTTCCCAACAGTGGCTGAGTTTTGAAACACATGACCTTCTGAGGACCAGGCACCTTCAGCAAGGAGAAAACCATGCCTCATACTGGAAAACTAACTATTCTGCTAGTGAAGTCATGTTTATGGGAGGGGGGGTTGGGCGGGACAGATGTTCGATTCTACAGTTGCTAGTTTACTAAACCAGAATAATCTATAATAATATTCTAAGATATTTGTCCTTATACTCACAGGAAAAAGTAGTCTTCACTCATCTTCTAGGAAACTTCTCTTTGAAATTATCAGGGAAAACTGCAACCAACTAAAATTGGCCATTGTGGAGCCCAGTTCCCATGGATACATCTAAATGCTGTCTTCATATACTTCCAAAATGGAGTGTTCTTATCGGTTGTTTGACTGCTTGCAATGCAATAATACTAGTATATCTTATATTTCTTGGTAGGTGATGTTTCAAAGACACACTTTCAAATTCCAGGAAACCAGAATGTGTGTGTTTTGGTTCTCACACATTAGTTGCCTCATATCAGTAATCACTGAATATCAATTAAAAAAATGCCTCCATAAATTCAGGCTGTAGGTGAGCCTATAAGGCGCTTCTTAAGTAGTGATTGATGAGGGAGGGCACAGTTCATTGTGAATGGTGCATCTCTGGGATGGGTGGTCCTGGGTTCTATAAGAAAGTAGGGTAAGCAAACGATGGGGACTAAGCCAGTCAGCAGCACCTCTCCCTGGCCTCTGCACCAGCCCCTGCCTCCAGGTTCCTGCCTTGTTTGCGTGTGTCTCGATCTCCTTCAGTGATGAACAGTGTTATGGAAGTGTAAGCAGATGAACCCTTTCCTCCTCACCTTGCTTTTTGCTCATGGTGTTTTATCTCAGCAATGGAAACCCTAACTAAGACAGTCAGTACTTGTAAACTCTAATATATGCATGTGCATGTATGCTCTCATCATGTCTAAAACTCCTGTAGTATTTTCCATCGTAACAGTTCTTTTTTTTTTTTTTTTTTTTTTTTTTCGGAGCTGGGGACCGAACCCAGGGCCTTGCGCTCTTGCTAGGCAAGAGCTCTACCGCTGGGCTAAATCCCCAACCCCAGTAACAGTTCTTTAAAACTATTTTTTCCTCTTAGCCTTCTAGGTTGTTCCCCTGTCTGCCTCAAAAATATGCTGAAAATATATTTTCAGGTTAGAGCCGTTGGTCAGAATCTACCTGGGAGGGAGGAACAAACAGCAAAAGTCTAGATTCTTCACCGGACTTGTTTTTTCCTAAATCATTTAGGAATGCACCAAGAGATCAAGAGTTAGACTACAAATTGGAAGCGTTGACTCACTTACCCTCCATGTTTTGTGGGAGGAGTAAGAAAGAATGGCAACCTTTAAAGCTATAACCAGAGGAAGGAGCTCAGCTTCGGCATCTTGGTATGAGCATTTAAACTTCACAGTCTTGATCCTATCCCTGCCTTGTCTTCCAACTAAGTACACAAAGTGAACGGCATTGACCTGTGGTTTTTTTTCCCCAGCTGTTTCCTACTTCTTTCACAGAGTTATTTCAACATCTTATGACTCTAAAAGAGGGCTAAGCCTATGGCTTTCAAAGGCATTCTTTCCTATCATTTCAGATGTACTTGCTAATTGGGAGAATTTTCTTTTAATGTCACAGTTCCCAACCCAGTTGTATAGAATTTCAATCTCTCTCTCTCTCTCTCTCTCTCTCTCTCTCTCTCTCTCTCTCTCTCTCTCTCTCCAATTCCCAATATACATAGAAATCAGAATGCTATAAGAATTAAATTCTGGCTACATAAAATAAAAATAAAAGATTACTAGTGAGCACTCATTTTTCTGAAAACATTTTTATGTTGATGAGTCTTGGGAACATGTATGCCTAAATGAATTTTGAAATACAAATTGTTCTGTCATATACCTTTTCTTGTGTCTTATGTTAGTACATACTTACAAATACCCTTTTGAGGATACACATCCCCATCTCTATGCCAAAGTTGAAAGAAATATATTATACCTTGGTGATGAAATCCTTCCTAATAATGTTATGATCGATATCATTCCAATGATTGTTTTCTATCAGTAGAGTTATATAATGCCTCAGCAAATATTTAACATGCACACATGGATATGGAGAAGTTGAAAGACAAGAAGGAATAGTTAAATATTCCTGATATCATATTTGAACAACAAACTAGAGTAACAAATTTCAGTAAAGTTTTACAAATCTCCTTTTTGGATAGAGGGTTATTTGAGCTAAATATATATTAAAATAGAATGCTAAACTAAAATTAACTCCATTATCAACTGTGCAATGTTGACCAATCCTGTAAAAGCTGGAGTCCTTTCTGTTATTGGGGGTGCATATTTATTTATCTTTATTGCATTTGTAACATTGCTATTTATGGTGAAGTTTTCTTAGCTTGAAATGGCTTTCTCTCCTGTCCATATCACCCATTTGAATGAGTCCCCCCCCCAAAAAAAAACCTAGCTTACCACCCAGGGCTGAACATCTAAGAATCATGGTCAGTCAGATCTGCTCCCTTTGAAACTTGAAGTCCAGAGTCAGGTTATCTTCTCCCAGCTGAAAGAGAGCAAGCAGATGGACCAAGGTCAGCGTGATCCACTCCTGAGATGGGACACCACCTCATCCCAACCCCAGAAGCAAAGAATGGCAGTCCTCAGTGAAAGCACAGGAGTGTAGCCTTTCTTCACAAAGAAAACAGGTCTTCCTGGATCCCTGATATTTCAGTCTGTGTCCCTGCTGAAGACAGTCTTTTTTTTTTTTTTTATTATTTTTTTTTATTATTTTTTTTTATTTATTTTTTTTTGAAGACAGTCTTGTCTTGAACATATTCCTGTTTGCCCTCTTACTACTTCATGGAAATGGATTTAGATTTCAAAACTCTTAGCTAGCATAGGTAATTAAATAAAAGAATTAACCATCCTTGCTTATCAAACTTATTTAATATAAGTAGAGTTGGACTGTTGTGATATGGTGAAACCTCTGAGAAGGGAAATCTCACCTATGAGTGCACTTCACACATAGTTAGTGACTCTTTGATATCTCTTAAACCACACAAAGCCATCTCAAAGTAACAATGTCAAAAACTACCTAGGCAGAATATCTTTACTGAGTGACAGGCCAACTGTCTTGACAAAGAATCCCAGCAAACTCCATAGAAATAATGATTGCATTTCTGTGTAATTGACATAAATTCTCATTTTCTTTCTATTATTTATTTCATTAAATTTTCAGTTCTCCAAGTTGGTAGAAATCAGGTGATTGCCAGGCCTTGTCCAGCCACCAACATGCTACATAGACTTTTGTCTCTTGAGTAAATGTCTTTCTTCCATAGAACCCATTTCCCAGCGTTAAATTTCCCACAAGAGTAATTTTTCTTGTTTTAATTCTTAACCTGTCGAGTCTTCATCTCTCCTGACTGATTACTTGCATATAAAACAAGCTATTTTAATGTCTACTCTTTGTAGATGACACGATGTAAGGAAAACTAGTATCTGCCCCATTAATTTTTTTTAAGCTTTGAACATAATTCCCTTTGAACTCAATTTCATAGTTATTAAGAGTAATATTTCATTTAAACGTGCTAGGTATTCAGGAATAATGACCTATTTCCATTCATGTGGGTCACGTTTCTATTTCAGAAGACAGTGAGCGATCATTTGAGCAGTAACTTCCGTTTAGTAGAAGCTCCACGTGGGTTTAAACATTCGTCATGGATCCAGAACCTCTTTTCTCATTTCATGCACCAATGTTCTGAAGAAGGTCTACACCAGGGGGAACATTTCTGACTTACAAGAAGAAAGCATAGCAGGGCAAATCTTTTCACTTCATGTCATAAATAAACGAAAACGTTTTCTTTCAATATTGGCTGTGCATAATGAAAATTTAGGAAGAAAAGAACTAAATACATTTTCCTGTTAGAGGTTTTCCTGTGTCTACAAACTCTATGCTTAGATTAATTTTTTTAAGCTTTTCTCTTATCATGCACCAGTTAAATTCTTAGCCAAGAAATAGTTTCTGGTTTAATGTCTCCTCATGTTGGATGAAGATTGGGTCACTTTGACATTTATTTGCTTTTCCATTTTCTCTTTCCCTTCTCTTTTTTCTATGTTTTTGGAACATTTTATTTATTCTTATTATTACTGTGTAGTTGGTGTGTGTGTGTGTGTGTGTGTGTGTGTGTGTGTGTGTGTGTGTGTGTGTGCACATCTATACTCATGCCACAGGATGCATTTGTGTATGTCAGCATAACTTTTGCAGATTCTTGGGATTGAAATAAATTCATCATGTTTGAGCTACAAATGTCATTGTACCAGTTAGCCCATTTTGGTCATCTCCTTCCCTTCTCTTCTGCCATTCCCTCAGACTTTCTTATCCCTGATTCTAAGGGGCATCCCTATGATGACTCAAGACACACATGAAACTTTTTCTTACCAATTCAAGTTGGCAAACCGTTCTCGGTGATGTACTCTTGTGATCCCTTCACTTCAGAGATAAAGTCAGGAAGCTTTGGAGTTCAAAGTAACACTTTACTACATAGAGGGATTAAGGATTAGGAGGGATTAAGGGAGGCATCTTTTTTATATGAAATAGAGTTTTATTAAATTAAATTCAAACAACAGCTATGCATCACAGGTCTCAATTACTTGATTAAGTTGATAAATTCCTTTTGCAGAATGTAGGCAAGATAAAGATGTGTTAAAAAAGAACTCCTATGTAAATAATGCTTTTTGACATGTTCATGTGGACTCATGTGCACATGTCTGTGTGCAGGTCTATGAGCCTTGTGTGTATGTGGAGGTCAAAGGTGAACTTCTGGTGTCATTTCTCAGAAGTCATCCACTTTACTTTTGAAAACAAGGTTTCTCGTTGATGAGGGGCTTTCTGATTAGGACAGGCTGGCTGACCACTAAGCTCCCAGAATCTGCCATTCTCTCTTTCCTAAGGTGGATTACAATGGTGTTGCCATGCCTGGCATTTTTATGCAGATTCTGTGGATCTAAACCAGGCACTAATTGTTTCTGTGACAAGTGCTTTCCTAACTGAGCCATCTCACTTGGCTGATAGTTCTAATCTACTATAATTTCTGACTCATGCCTATTTTGAGGTTTGATTTCTGTTTGTAACATGGAATGCTGTCCTGGGGTATTTCCACTCAGGATAAACTTTTAGATGCGGATAGTCAGTGGGGAAACAGAGATAAGCCGGGGAATTTAATCAGTATGTACATCTTAGTCTCATGTGTATATTTCACAAACTGAGGGCGTGGAGAGATGGCTCTGTTGTTGAGAGGATGTGCTGCTGTTACGGAGGCCTCAATCTTGACTAACAAGTACCGAAACGGATAGCTCATAGCCAGATGTACCAGTAGATCTACCAGTTTCAAAGCTCCCTTTTGACCTCCACAGGTACCTGAACTCCCATGCACACAAACACATCTACACATGTTCACGTAATTAAAAATGTACTCTGAGAATGCAATTGTTGGGCTGTGATCTTAGAAACTGGGTTTATACTGCTTGTCCACAGGAAGATGTAGACATCCTCGTAAATGACTTGTTAAACATGACTTGCAGATATAGGCTTTACTGGTAGTAACGAGGGCTTCCTGTGTTGCAAACCTGTAGGTTTGCTCTGCCCTGCATGTTTTCTCAAAAGCTTTTACATGTCCCTAATGACCCAGGGGCATTTATTATGTGTATCCTGGACTCACTTAGAGGAAGCTCCTGCTTTCTTCTCATGTAGGAAACAAAAATCACGGTGTATTAATGAGGTAAATATCTCAAACCAACTACCTTGTTGTTCATACTCAAATCACAATTTAATATAATCTATAATAATTTTATTACATCTTCTTGTTCCAGTAGGGAGTAATAAATGCTACCTGAAAGCTTTCCCTAAGTAATTGTGAGGCAGGTAATGAATCTGGGCACTGCATATAGTACTTATTAAAATACATACCTTAGAGGGTTGGAGATTTAGCTCAGCGGTAGAGTGCTTGCCTAGCAAGCACAAGGCCCTGGGTTCGGTCCCCAGCTCCGAAAAAAAAAAAAAACACATACCTAGTCCCACAGTCCCTTGTCATATCACAGTAAACAACAGAATCTCACTTATGAATATAGCATTAGTATGCAGGTCACCAAAGCTGCAAATGCATGATTCTAATGTAGAAGAATATCAATGCAAAAGTATTTTAACCTTCAGGGAGATTCTGTAAGCTGATTGTTAGTTTATGGCTCTTTCATGGGCAGAGGCGAGAACAATGCATACCTGAAATATATATTCTAATCCTTGACAAAAGATCTTTAAGGCATTCATTACATATCGCTAATAAATAAGATACCAATCACTTAGAATGCTGTTTTTCTGAAAGATATCCAGCGATCCAGTGACTTTTCAAATGATAAAGTCTTTCTTCATGATGGCTACAGAAATTCAGTAGTCCACATCCCTGCCTAAAATAAAAGAGAAAATTGAATAGTTACATCATTTCCCAGATGTTTTACAATAACCACTGCACTCGTGGAGTAGTTGAGGGCCATCTGTGTGCTCATTTTGCCTAAGATTCTAGACAATAGTCATGGAGAACTAATGCTCTAGTGTTTTTGAACAGAGGGAGGAGAGACATTCCTTATAAAACAAGCACTAAAGATAAGAAAAGGCACTTAGGATGCTATGGCTCTATTGGTTAAGTGCTTTGGCTACTCTCGCACAGGACCAGAGCTCACTCTCCAGTGACTTGGTGGTACTCTGAGAAGTCTGTTACTCTAACTCCACTTCATAGATACCTACTTCTGGCCTCTTGAGGCACAAGTGTAGTTACAGAAAGATACGGTAACTGGGAACTCAGCTATGCCATGCCATTACTGCCAGGATTGAAGGTGAGAAGTACAAGGTACTTTCAGTCCAAACCTGACTGAAGCTTAATCACAAATGAAATTTGGCTTAGCTCTTGCAGAGTTAAAACCAATCTTCCAGAAGAATAGAAGGGAAAGGCAAGAGGAACCTGGAGGCAGCTGTCTGAGCGAAGCAGATGAGTGTGTCAGTTTAAGGAAGAAAAAAGAGACGACCCAGGAAACTTTCACACAGAGCAAAGTTTTGACCCCAGAATACTTGCTTTATTTAAGCAAATCCCAAACAGGGGAAGTTAAGAATGAGAAAAAGATGTGCAATGCAATCCAAAGGAATACAATCCCAAATAAATCATGGGAAGTATCTAGAGCAATTAACGTGTGCAAGGAGAAAGGGTAGATCCTGAACCTCACAGACGCAGGGTCACTCTAGATGGCGCTGGATGTTCTCATTGGGACCAAGTGATCTTGAGGTCTGAGTAAATACTTTTAAAATTGTCATTCTCTGATGACTCTGTTGTATACTCACAGTTGTCCCAAAACAACCCAACAATAATGACTGCTTGTGGGCTGGAGAGATGGCTCAGTGGTTAAGAGCACCCGACTGCTCTTCCAGAGGTCATGAGTTCAATTCCCAGCAACCACATGGTGGCTCACAACCATCTGTAAAGAGATCCGATGCCCTCTTCTGGTGTATCTGAAGACAGCTACAGTGTACTTATATAATAAATAAATAAATCTTTAAAAAAAAATAATGACTGCTTGTAATGTATGTCTGAACAGAGGAGCAAGATATTATTTTTATGATTCCCACGTTTGCTGCCATTTTTCACGTTAAATGGTTCTGTACCATTGACTAAAAGCCCAAAAGGATAGTTAAACGAGGTAAAAGAATATCTTTGTCCCTTTAAATTATATGTAATTCGAATGTAGAAACATTTCAGTAGAAAAGCATGTTGACTCAAAGACAATGTGTTGTCTGTATCCACTAGACAGACCCCAGGGCTGACTGCAACATGGTATGCTGTCTTCCTTCTCATTGTAAATGGAAATTGTCACGAGTTGTTGCCAAGAATAAGGCTTTGTAACTTGGAGTTTGGCATGGTCTCTATAGTGAATATCACTGTCCAAGTGTCTCTGGAAAACGTAGACATTTTAGACAATTTCACATGAGTGGGTGAACGAAATCTTATCACATTAAATGACCCTGTATGTACTCTCCTGAGTAAACCCAATGGAACCATCATGGAATAGGCCCAGTCCAGCACCCCAACTCCCCAGTTTTGGCTCAGTAGTATCTGTGGCTGTGTAGTTGGACCAAAGTGCAGGAAAAGGAGAAATAGGGGACATGGACTTGGCACCGTCTGGGTCATTTCTCAACATTTCAGTAATTGTAATTTCTCATTTCTCTGTGTCGACAGTCCTGAGTAACATGGTAAAGCCCAAGAGATCATTTAAAGTCTAACTTTTTCTAAATGGTAGCTTTTCCAAGCAAGCATAGCATTTTTTTTTTCATTTTTAGTCCTGTCATCACTCAGAGGAAAACAAAATACGTGATCCATTTCCTTTCATGCATCTAGTTTGAATTTTTGAGGTTGGGTTTTTTTTTTCCAAGTACTACTTATGTGAAGTTCACTTTCTTTTTCCCTTTCCAAGTTTTAAGAACTTTACCTTAGTAGACATTGCTGATTAAAACAAAATATTAAGGTTTGCATTTTTCTCTAAAACTAAGGTTAGCACATTGTAAGATGCTGTCATCCTACCAAAAAAAATCATCTGTGGGTTTATACATTGTTAAAGCAAAACATGGAAAGTTAGCTTTTAAATATACCCTGAAGACTCATTAACTTGAGACAGATCAGAACACTGTACAGTTCGTGCAGATGTCAACCAGGAGTCAGCACTCTCCATTGAGGCTCAGCCACAGACAGGAGGACCACCTGAAACAATCAGATATCAATTACTCTCTGGAATGTGGAGAGAATAATTTATAATCCATTTAATGACACATATAAAAGCAAAGTAGCATCTGTTATATCTCTAATAGCTTTACACAGATGAAATTGTTTGATAATCAGAAATGGCTGGAATTAAGGGCACCTAGCATCTTGATTAAATTATGTTTTTGGAATTCTTGTCCTTTGAAAGGAGAACCATGCTCACACTCAGCAATTGCTGGTTTGTTGTTGTCAATCAACTTTTTCATATCCAGGAAGAATGAAAATAGTCCTATGATGGTCAGCTTGAGCTATTGACACTCACTAAAATCATCAGAGGAAGAGCATTATAATGATGGATTATCTGTATTAGGTTTATCTGTGAGGAACTCTCTTAGTTAAGTTAATTAATTGTGGAAGACACAGCCCACTCTTGGAAGCACCATTCTCTAGCCAGGGGTCTTGAAATATTTCAGAGCAGACAAATAGATCTGAGAACCAGCAAGCAAACTAGCATTCATGCATTTTTTTTTCTTGACACTAGACATGACGTGATTGACTGGAGTTTCTTCTTTGACTTTCAACAAACAATACCAGGCTGTACCCAGGAAATGTAAGCTGGAATAGAGCCCTTTCTTTCCTAAGTTTCCTTTTGTTGGAATATTGTTATCATAGCAACAGGAATAAACAAGGGTGAGATTCCAGTATGTTTGAAAATCTTTAATGCAAAGACCTAGAAAAGAACCAAATTTTCAATTACACCCAGCATACACTAATTCTACCTCCACAGACAAATATTAAATTCATTTAATACAGCAAATTATTTGTGAAATAATTAACCAACTCAGAAGGATTTCACAATGTGATTTCAAGTCTTAGATGCATTTGTGGCTTTGCGGGGGAGAAGGTACCCACAGATGAATATCTGTGGTCCTCTGCAAGTAAAATGTTGAAATCCTCATGGGATAAGTGATAACATTGGAAAACTAGACTTTGGGAGGAGACCAAATCATGAGAGTGTGTGCTTATAGATTGATTTAATATCCTTATAATGGAAACCCAAGAGGGCGTGTATGCTCCCTACTTTATGATATATTCACAGAAGTTAGGTCTCTCTTCAGATCCTTACGCTACTAGAACCCTGAACTTGGAATTTCCAAAGTACACAGTTTTGGAGAAGTAGACATGTTTTTTGTTAAGTGTTTCCTCATAGCAGTTTGAACTGACCGCAGCAGAGGATTCTGAGAAAATCAGACGTACTTTCAACTACCTTAAGTGGGGTGTGGTGATCAGAGCAAAGTCTGTTCATGTTTTGCTCCTGTTGGATGGGTTTCTGCTTGGCTGGTATGTTGCTACCTTGTTTAGAGAAGAGGCGTATGCGTGAACTGTCACGTATTGGGCATTTGAGATTCATACAAAAAGTCGAGAGACAACTGAAGCAGTCCCTCTCAGGTTTGGAAGGATGAGACCGAACTTAAAGCAATTTCAGAGGATTACTGTACTGAATATGGCAGATACAGTCCTTAAAGACCCTGGGATGTGCAACACACACCTGACACGTCCTGAGCAATCCATAGACGGTCTAGGGTCAGGTCTAGTTCTTTGTCTCAAAGGTAGGCTGGGATACATGAAGGAATATGGATATTCCAAACTTTGAAACTGCCCACCAGACCCTTTTTAAAAAGTGACAGTAGTTCTGATCATGTTTGCCACATTTAACTGTACTAATTAGGTCATTTGTAAGAGTTCCTTATAACCTTACACAGGAAACGTTACAAGGTGCTTCCTGTGATAAGAAGGGTTGGAGACACAGCCGAGGCTTGTCCTCTGTGATCCTGTGGCTACAGATGCCTCAGTAAAGTCACCACAGGGTAGCATACCAGCAGAACAAGCACGAAGACATGAGTTCAGATTCCTAGCATCCACGTAGTCCAGGCGCACTAGCGTGCCGGTGAACTCAGCCCCAGGGGAAATGAGGGAGATACTGGAGAATCCCTACAACTCATTGGTTTGTCCGTCTAGCAAGTCAATGAGTTTCAAATCCAGTAAGAAATCCTGTCCAGTAAGGTAAAATAAAACAAAATAAAAGTGGATAACAGAAGAGGAAGATATCTGATGTTGACTTAGGTGCTTCCTGTGATACAAACGGTCAGAAACACAGTCTGGGCTTGTCCTCCTCTGTGTACAAATGGGTAGAACTGTGGAGACCAAAACTAGGCTCAGGGCAGTCACTGTAAAAACACAGGACACTAGCAAGTACATACATCTGATACACACATCCCACCACATACACTACATATACACAAGATTAAAAATGTACAGTTTAAATGAGAAATGACTGCTTAAACCTGCCAAATGGCCCATTATGTACATTTTTTTTCTCTTTCTTCGTTTTAGTGTCCCAGTAAAATTACAGCACTTCAATATCAAAAGAAAGAAAATGAAACACAATGGTGGAAGAGAATTGGCAAAGACACAACAGCAATTCCAAATTTCAACAGATTTTTCAGAAACCCACAGACGTGTGAGAGAGACTGACTCAGCAGAGAGCAAGCATTCACAACCACAGCGTACACTTGTAGGAGAACACCGACTCAGCACCTACTGATTGCCAAACTAGATTGGACTTGACTTTTATTTTCATTTTTAAGAAGACTCCCCAAACGTAGGTGGATTGGGTGTGGACTGCAGAGGGGAACACTTGGGGGAGGATGAATATGGTCAAAACACATCCTGGCAAGTCCTCAAGGAACTAAGAAAAAGCAGTTTCAGAACTTATAGTCTACCAGGATGAAGGGACTTTGATGAAGATTCACGCCAACCAACTTTAAGAACCTAATGACCGTTCAGCCCCTTAGAGTGTAGAACATTATTTGGAGTAAGGGAAGAAGGTAAATAAAGAGAAGATTGATGGAAAACATCCAGACTCTTGGGGTTCACGTTGGGTCACTGCCTTCTGCTCCCCATCTCTTCATTTTCTTCCTTTTAGTGCTTGTGAAAGTGAGGTTCTTACTTGAAGAAATTAAATCAGGGAAGTGCTCGACGAGACAGCAAGAGGACCACCAGATCCGTGAAGTGTCAGTAGGATGTGCAGATCTAGTGGGAAAGCCTCACAGCCCATCCTTGCATCTCCAGTATTGATGTCCCTGTACCATATCTAAGAACTTTCACTCACATAACCGAGAGAGCCTGCTTCCCATCTCTTGAGGTCACAGAACATCTCACACACTAGATCTTTGAAGTAAACTTTAGGCAAGGAATGATTGCAAGGCTTGCTGTTACATATTGATGGATTATATTTCTAACAAAAAATTAAAAAGGGCCATCTTGTAAGGGAAGGAACAACAAAGTAGTCATGATTGTATATTGCCTATCTCCTGTAATCCAGGAATTATGAAACTCCCAGAATTAAAACCAGAATGGCCATACAACCCAGCCATTCCACTACTAGGCATTACTTAAATGAAATGAAATTGCATGTGCTTTTTTCCCATACATAATGGCAACGATATTTAAAATGTGATATAGAATCAAGGGATTTCTGATATATATGAATCTGTCCACTGTGCAAATGTTTCCCGCATTCAGGAAGGCATGCTTCTTATGCATCAAAAGAAGAGAGCCTTGGCATTTATAATGGCCTGGGTGACTTGAATGTGGAGGATTGTATTTTAAATGAAAGTGCAGCTTAGGAAGACAAGTAGATGACCTCACTTTTAGGCCCACTTGCAAAAGTCAACTCTCCCAAAAGTTGAAAGGAATGCATTATAAGGGACTAGGTCACTCGTGGACACTGGAGACATGTTGTATATGTATGAAATTTCAGCTTAGCAAAAGAATGCATCTCAAGAGATCACTGGGTGAGATGATGGCTATAATATAGAATAATATACGATATTCATTGAAAATGCGAAGAGGATGAGTTTTAACTATTTTCAGTAAATGACAGATGCATGAGATAACACAGGATTGGCTATAATTACAGCCAGCATCTTGCTACTTTCTGGGTTCTTTTTCTTCCACCCTTCTCTACCATTTTCCACCCTTTCAACCCTCTAACACTGGATGGGAGAGAAAGAAAATGACAGGAAGGAAAGGGGGCTATGTCATTAGACTACTTCCTGCTGATCGCTGATTAGGGGTATCACAGTCCTTGTGGCAAGTTTGATCTTCACAGTCAGATTATCTAATTTCTCCATTTCTTGTTGTGTTTTTGTTGTTGTTGTTGTTGTTCTTCTTTTTCTTCTTTTTATCCTTCTCCTTTTATCCTCCTCCTTCTTCTTTTTCCCCCAATCCCTTCCTTCCCTTCCTTCCTTCCTCCCCTCCCTCCCTTCTTCTCTTCCCCCACCCCTCCCTCTCTCTTCCTTTCTTCCTTTCTTTCTTCCTTTCTTTCTTCCTCCCTTCCTTCCTTTCTTTCTTTCTTTCTTTCCTTCCTTCCTTCTCTCTCTCTCTCTCTTTCTTTCTTTCTTTCTTTCCTTCCTTCCTTCTCTCTCTCTTTCTTTCTTTCTTTCCTTCCTTCCTTCTCTCTCTCTCTCTTTCTTTCTTTCTCTCTTTCTTTCTTTCTTTCTTTCTTTCCTTCCTTCCTTCCTTCCTTCTCTCTCTCTCTCTCTTTCTTTCTTTCTTTCTTTCCTTCCTTCCTTCCTTCTCTCTCTCTCTTTCTTTCTTTCTTTCTTTCTTTCCTTCCTTCCTTCCTTCCTTCCTTCCTTCTCTCTCTCTCTCTCTTTCTTTCTTTCTCCTTTGGGCATGGCTACTCAACTATCCATGACCAATAACAACCAACATCAACCAACCACTAGCCATCTACTACTCCTCCACTTGTTGGAACCCTAGCATTTGTATACCATCCGAAAAGATGGCAGACTTCCATATGTCACACAGTCACAGAAACTATTTCCTGCTGGCAAAATCATGCCCCTCCTAGAGCACAAGGCAAATTATGGTCAGCTGCTGTGGACAATTTGAATCATAATCTGTACCTATCACTTGGGCTTAAAAGAAAGACACATTCCCACAACATGTCTGTGTTTTTCAAAGAAACCAACACTATTAATCATTCCACAGTAATTTTGTATTTTCAGTCATCGTGTGCCTGTATTTTTATGTGAATGGAAAGAATAGAGGGTGAGAGGAAAAGGGGGGGTTAATCAAAGACAGAAAATGGGGGAGGGGAAAATAGAGGGGAAAATAGAGTGAGAAAAGAGACTGGGAGAGATATCAGGGTGCTTAGATAAATCACTAGATATGCACTTCCTGAGACAGTCACATTGCTTGGGGAGAGCCAGCTGCCTTTAGTCAAGGGAAACCCTGGTCATTTAAGACTTCAGAGTTATAGAGCGTAGTGTTTTCTGTAAAATGACATGTAATTTTCAATAAATATATGTAGTAACTACTAAGCTTCATGATGTTCAAGAATTTTTGCTCCAAATACTAACTTAAATATTGTTTTGATTAATCATTCCATTCATTTACTTCTCAAATGATATCCCCATTCTGGGTTACCTCCTCCACCAATCCCCCCACATCCCATGATATCCCACCTGTTGGTTACGGCTCCACCAACCTCCCTATTCCCCTCCCCTTTGCCTGTGTGAGAGTGCTCACCCACCCACTTGCACTCTCCCACCCCTCTTCTCCTGGATCCCCTATGCTGGGGCACCAAGCCTCCCCAGGCCCAAGGGCCTCCCCTCCTGTTGCTGTCAGACAAGGCCACCCTCTGCTACATATGTATTTGGAGCCATGGATCCTTCCAGGTACACTCCTTGGTTGGAGGTTCTAGACTCTGGGAGAAGTAGGTGGTCAGGCCAGCCTATGTAGTTCTTCCAATAGAGTTGCAATCCCCTTTTGCTCCTCCAGTCCTTCCATTAGCTCCTCTACCAGGTTCCCTGAGCTCTGTCTGATGGTTGGCTCCAAGCACGCACATCTGACAACGGTCAGTTGCTGGCCGGACTTCCACACCAGGTTCCTGTCAGCAATCACCTCTTAACCAAGGCAACAGTGTTGCGTTTGGTGTCTGTAGATGGATCCCCAGGTGCGCAGTCCCTGGTTGGCCTTTCCTTCAGTCTCTGTTCCGTTTTTTTGTCCCTGTTCTTCCTTTGGACAGAAACATTTCTGAGTTAAAAATTCTGAGGTGAGTGGGTGTTCCCATCTCTCGACCGGGGGCTATGACTATCTGCAGGAGGAGGTCTTCCCAGACACCAGGGAAACATGAGGCTCCCAGGAGCTTAAATATTTTTTAAACTTTCCTATACTTTCATCACTCCTTTTCAATGTAGCTTTATTAGTTTTTAAATTAAGTAATTGTAAAAGACAAAAGGCACCTGTAGGCATCTGTGAACTTTATCTACTACTGTTATTTCAAAGACATTTTGCTAATGTCACCAAGGACATCATGGATGAACTAAATTATCATAAATCTGATTACAATGTTTAGGGAAACTTTGTGCTTAAGCTATCCTAGTCTTGCTGAACAGATATATTGATTTTTTATTTTTATTAATTAGGAAATTAATTCCATCTAAGACTGAGTGAGTTTGTTAAGTTTTTATTTTTATTAATTAGGAAATTAATTCCATCTAAGACTCTTGAATGGGTTTGTTAAGTTACAGTACCTTTTGATGGAAACCTCCCAGCATCCATTGACTCCATTGAGAAACAGGATATTTCACCAGAGCAGCAATGTACAGAAATTAACTTAGTGACAAGAAGGAGTGGCGTACTCAGAATATTAAGACACAATAATTTTCTAGACATTGCTCTAGAAAGGGAAAAGGCTTCCATTAGCCTCAGAGTTGTTGGAAAGAACAAAAAGTATAAAATGTTGTAGTCCACCCTTCTTTCTATGACTTAAAAGACACAGTCTCTATCCTTTTACATTGTTTTAATGGAAAAATCATTTTTATTTTATATTTTTCTAACCTTCTCAATGAAGAGTAGTCTGTAATAGAAACTTTCTTATCGGCATGTTGGCTATTTAATCAGGGCAGTAAGTTAGAAGTGCTTCATACTTATCCTGTAATTAATTAAAATATTATAGAGAAAAAACATCATCAGTCGTTTTTGAAATACACATGAAGATGTAACTACCATGGAATTTTTAAAATATCCTTACTGATAAGCACGTGGCTCTGCATACAGCTGAATTAATTATGCTCATAGACATTAACTTGTATTTCACCACTTGGGAGAAGTAAAGGCCAGAGGATTCTTTTGAGGTGAGCAAGGTCAATATAGTGAATTTCACAAAATAATAATGATGATAATTAATAATAATAATATCCTATGCACTGTGAAGTTCATTTTCACAATGATTAGACATCATTTTCCTTCTGTTTGTTCATTGGAAAAATAATATTGTGTGGGATGGTATATTATTTTCATATTCTGAGCTGTAAGTTTCTACTCATGAATAGAAATAAAAATAATATATGTTTGAATTATGTTAAATATTTATAACTATTGCTAAGAATAATTTCAAGAGTGAGATGGGCATTGTGAATTTCAGCCTCTTAGATTTTTTATGACATTTTTAGTTCTTTGTAAAACTTTCATATCTGCTTTTGCACTCAAAATCTTTTAAGTGGATCCTGTGCTTGGGAGAAGTGGATTGATTCAAGATAAAAATCAAATCAATTATTTTTGTTATAATCTAAATCAGTTGTGTCTGTCAAGGCAGATATATCTATCTTCATGGATTCATTGAGTTTATCCTTTGATTTTTTCCTTTGATTTTTGTACCATTACATTTTACATTGTTCATATTTTAAATATACTGTTTAATTTCAGTGATTTTTCAGATAATTTGGAAGTATTTTTGCCTCTTCGGCTTGATAACAGTTGTAAATAGGACAGTTTGAACATGCAATTCTATATCTAATTATTTTTCTATGGGCAATAATAGAAATAAAATATAATAATAAATATTATGGTATACAATATATAATATTATGCACACTGTATTTTATATAATAATAAATAATGTTAATAAAATACAACATATTCACAAATAACATAATAAATTAATAATAATATATGAAATAATATAAGTCATATTAAATAATGTCTTATACTATATAATTTGTAATACTTGAAATAATATGTGCTAATACATAATATATATGAATAATATATAATATATAATGTTATCAAAAATAATTGAATAATATAAAATAATTGAATAATATAAAACTAAATAATATATTTTATAACAATAAATAGTATAGAAATAGTAAGTATAATAGCCCTTAAAAAATAATATATTTGCATTTGTCTTAGTTATACCCATAATTTTAGTTAAAGTAGTGTTCCCTTTTGTAACTTATCACCTGTAAAATAATCAGATTTATCTAGTGGACTGGACAGCCAGCTTTAATCCTTTCTCCCACCAAACCCTTCTCATTTTATTTTATTAATTTTATTTATATAATTAATTTAATTAATTTTGTGATTATCTATGTCTGCTATTGGTCTTGTAGTATTGAACATATTCTTGTTCATTGAGACTACAGTTAACACGTTTAGTGTGCACAGACAGTGACTTAAAACTATTCTTCATTGACTGATACACTTTTCTATTTTAGAGGTTTTGTTAAACTCTAGCCGTGAGTCACTCTGCAGCAGTTCTCATGTTGTGTCCCTGTTGAAAATCTTTTCAAAGACTAAGGTGAGATGTGAAGAATAGAGAACAGCATGATATAATTTTAAAAAATGATGCTCTATTCCCATCTGATTCTACTTTATATACAGTATTTGTATTAAAGGTTTCAGTACAGCTTTTCCAAATACATATTCAGCCAGCAAGATGTACATAACATTTGCTGTCACTTACCCACAATCCATCATTAGTATGCCATCAGTTAACTATTTAAGTTTTAATTCTTCTCCAAAATCCTTATAAATGCAAAGCAAGGCTTTGCTTTTCGTGAGAACAGTGTCTTTCCCAGTTTCATCTGTGAAATAAATATATTAAAATCAAATGTCTTGAAAGTCAATGATCTACAACTCAGAGTTGAAAGACATTTATTTACGTTTCGAGTTTTTGAAAATGTTTCTTTACAGAAACACAAAATTGAGATGAGTCAGTTTAATTTTTGTATTTGTGTATCAATGTGACTAAGCATAATGCAACACATTGACAGTTATTTCAGATATTTGGTGGAATAGTCAGACAGAAGTTTTAATCAAAAGAACCGTGGGAAGATTGGGAGATATGTCAATAACACTTGCCAGAATTCAGAAACTGACTAACAGAACTTTTCGCAAAAGATATCAAACAATTCCAGTTCGAATTTATTGCTGGTATAAAGGTTTATTGGTGAAACTATTTTGGAAAAACCATTGACCATTAATTAAATATTTAAAAATGAATCTATGCAGTGACCAAAACATTGCACTTTTGGTATTCACTCAAGCACATATTGTAGACACAAATATCCTTATAATAGCTTTTCTAACCTTTTTTTTGTAATGATTCCAAACTGGTAACTATAAATATATCAACCATTTGCACATTCACAAATAAAGAAATGACATGGACAGTCAATCTCTCCCTTTCCCTCTCCCTCTCCTTCTCCTTCTCCCTTTCCCTCTCCCTCTCCCTCTCCTTCTCTCCCCTCTTTCCCCACACCTCTCTTTCTGTCTCCCCTCATCTGTCTCCCTCTACATCGCCGTCTCTTTATCACACACACAAGGATTGCTTAAGCAATAAATAACAGCAATCCGTTTATACATATATAGCTCAGCACAGACATTGAAGAAATCACTAGCATAATCAGGAAGAGTATGGACTACACTATGTCTCTTTGTGACATGTTCTTGGGCATTCTAGTGAAGACACAGAGACAAAAAAGAGAGGACTGAACCTCCAGTGTAGGGGAATGTCAGGGAGGGGAGGTGGGAAGGGGTGGGAGAAAGGGGATAACATTTGAAATTAATAAAAATATCCAATAAAAATAAATAAAATTCAATATACACTTTTTGGATAAAAAAGAAGAGAGGGCTGTACGCTTATGAATGGGGATTAAGGAGGAAAAGTAGAAAACGATGTGGAATGGAAGGTTAGAGAAGGTATAGGTCAACTCATGTTGTCCACTGTAATCATGTACATGTGTGTCAAAATTGATCGAATTGCAGTTTTAATAGGTGTGACCAATTATACCTCAATAAAGTCATTATACAATCATAAGATTGGTTGATACCAGGGGGTACAGAGCAGTTTGTGATATATGAAACAAAGTGACCAATGGAAGTTTCTAGGAGGAAGGGACATTCTTGCCTTGACTTAGGTACCAGCAACTATAGATATCATTTTACTGAGATTCACTGAATTTAAATTAATTATTTTATTTTTTGTGGATTAGTGACTTATAATGTTATCGTATTTCAAACCTTAGAAACACACACACACACACACACGTACACACACACACACATACACACATATACACATACACACACATACACACACATACACACACACATACACACACATACACACACATACACACACATACACACACATACACACATACACATACACACATACACACATACACACACATACACACACATACACACACATACACACATACACACATACACACACATACACACACATACACACACACATACACACACATACACACACATACACACACATACACACACATACACACATACACACACATACACACACATACACACACATACACACATACACACATACACACACATACACACACATACACACACACATACACACACATACACACACACACATACACACACACACACACACGAAGTGAAGTTAAAATGTGCACACATACAGTTTGTTATTTGTCTTTGATAGAATCTGATTTGGCTTTTAGTATTAGCAGACATAGTGCTTTATTTGACTTTAGAGATTATGCTTACCTTTTTTTTTTAAAAAAAGATTTATTTATTTATTATATAATAGTACACAGAAGCTGTCTTCAGACACACCAGAAGAGGGCATCAGATCTCATTACAGGTGCACCATGTGGTTGCTGGGATTTGAACTCAGGACCTCTGGAAGAGCAGTCAGTTCTCTTAACCACTGAGCCATCTCTCCAGCCCGATTATGCTTAACTTAAACATCGCATATAAACTGAATCCTGTTTCTACTTCATTCACAGATCTCTATATCAGCTGCATTAAACCAATAAACAGGCTGTGTTGATTAAAACACATCACTCCGTGCAGTGTAGATAATAACCTGTTCCTCTCCTCTGGATTTATAGCAATATCTGACTGGGTGGCTACTAGAAATAGTAATTTATTTATTTTATTTTATTTTTTATGGTTTTGCAGTATCCTGTGGCCACTGGGTTCAGAGTGTCTGTCATTGCTTCATTGCCTGGAGTACCATAGTATATTTATTGTGTTCATTTATCTTGTTCTTTTTCTTGCCCACTATGTGTATTTCCGCTATACCTTGCATATTATAACCTATAACCTCTATTCAAGTTCTAAGTTATAGAAAATACTTCATCAACATGTGAACATAGTCATGAAGAATCTGGGGCGGTTTCAGAAAGGTGACCATCCCTAAAATGTGATCTAGGGATATTTTCTCCAGAGGTAAGAGAATTCTTGCAATTAGTATCACATAGGAAGAAAATAACATATAGATGATACAATAAAATATAAAACTATAATTAGCATCTAGCAGTCCCATTTCTGAAGTCCGTGGAGTTGAAGTAAAGACACCTCCTTAAATTTGCATGTGCATTCAGTGTGCCATTAATCACAAATGTGAAACACAATCTTAATGTAGATGTTGGCAACAGATTAATGGGGATAAATGGGCAAAACCACTAAAGAAACAAATTGTATTAGAATATTGTTCCATTTCCATTTTAAAAACAGAAGAAATGATCTCCCCCAAAAGAACCTTTCAATTGCTTATTCAATACCAAATGGTCAACCCTAAAATTATACCTCTATCTACAGATATAGATATAGATATATATACACAAGTAATATTATATAATCTCTCTCTCTCTCTCTCTCTCTCTCTCCCCCTCTGTGTGTGTGTGTGTGTGTGTAAACAAATAGAGGCCATGAATTTAAGAGTTAGGGACTGCATAAGAAGAGATGGAGAGAGAGAAGCGATGAGGAAATTATAAAATTAAAATAAAACCCTAACATACGTGAATGAATTAAAAAAAAGGCATTATACAAGCCAGGCACATAAAGTCAAGTACTGAATGATTTATTCATATGAAGAATGGGTAAGAGCTGAGCTAGAATAGACGCGTGTAATTTCCAGAGGCTGGTGTTGGAGGAAATGAGAGATGTAGATAAAAGAGAACAGATTCTCAATTCTCTCAGTTACTGTATGAAAACACTCATGCATGCTTATTGTAGCAACACTGCACCAAATAATTAGGAGATTGCATCTCAAGTATTCTCCACAAGGTGATATCAGTGTGATGTGATGGGATGTAAGTGACTTTTTAGTGAAAGATGCCAAAATGCATGTGTGTGGTTATATCTGTCTGTCTGTCTGTCTGTCTGTCTGTATGTATGTATGTATGTATGTATGTATGTATGTATGTATTCCACTTGTCTGTTATTCCTTCATGAAGCTGGAGACAAAATGCCTTTTTTTGCCAATCAGCCAGGTGAAGTGTTTTACTTTAAATGTGGAAACTAAATTTTCAGCGAATATTTCCACTCATCTGTTGAAATCACCTGATTTGCGTGCAAGGAAACAGTCATTTACAAGATTCCCAGACAGTCTGACTATGATCAGGCTGTCTCTAATCTTCTCCAAATGTAATATTTCTGTTTGGGGTCTCTCTAGGGAGCATCAATTCTAAGATACTTAGAGGCCGTATCGTAGATCTCTACGAGTTTCTCTGAAGAGGAATGTACACGCCTAGATGAGTGTCCTAGTGAGACATGAGTTAGTGAGGAAATTTCCAGCAGGAGTTCACTCCTACTTACAGGATTTACAGACAAATCAATTAGGTTTAATGATAGGGACATCTGATAGCAATTAATAATAATAATAATAATAATAATAATAATGATAATCTGAGAGAAGATTATTTGGTAATCTTTGTAATGATTTAAGACAGTTTATAAGCAGATTTAAGTGATTTTTATCCATCAAGGACCATGTAAATTATTTAATACTAGAAAATGAACCAAGTCACGTAACCTTAGATATATTTAGTTCTTCTTTCGGAAAGTTTTCTCATGTACTTTGTTTAAGTGAAAAGAATTCTCTTGTTGCCTTTTCAACTTAACAATTTGGCTACAATAAACAGCATCTTTCATTAAGCCTGAACAAAGACCAAGACTACCCACTCAATAAACGGGTTAGATATTCCTATACAAAACATTTTTACCAAGATAATTCAGAAATTTTGATTCATTTTGAAGATAATGGGGAAAGAAAAGAGGGGAAAGAAAAAGCAATCCCACTGGGAAGAAAATGTCTTTTGGAAAGTTTTGTACTTTTTCCTTCCTCTATAAATTGTCAGCAGTAGCAACAGATTGGTTTGTGTTTCCTGGGGAATAGGGGAATGGAGAATCCCAGCTGTAGTGGGCATAACTAGTGTGCAAGCAAGTTTTGCCACAGCTCTCAGGAAAAACACACACACAAGGCATGGCTCCTTGACAAGCTCATGGCTCAAGTTAGTTACAAGCCTTGATCAGTAGAAACACAATAGAATGCATCATACAGAACAGATTCCACCCACCTGGTAGATTACTACAATTGAACAAATTGAAAGTCTATGTAAAAATAAAGCAATGTCTACTAAAGACCTACTTATCCCACATAAACCCTTGAGGCATGGCAGCAAAGGCCATTCTCAGGACACATGAGCAAACTTTCAGAAGGGATATACAGTTAGCTGCTAAAAGACAACTCTGAGCGTCACACCCATGTTTTTCTGACTCCTTCGCACATCTTTTTCTCATGTTATCTGTTACTACTCTGAAAGCAGGTTAAATTAAGTGTGGGATAAGGGTTTACTAGCTCAACAGCCCCTTTCTGGATATTAAGATGTATAGAATAAAAAAACCGATTTGTACCTTAAGCAAATATTATATCTTTAGAGACATCGTCTCAAAACCAGAAACATTCTCTGAGCTCGGGAATCTTCAAAGTGATATTGCCACTTGCACTGACACAGAGACACAGAGTTGACCACTATGGAGAGAATAGGAGACGGCCGTGTCTAGTCTGAAATGGAACTTGTGTACTGCACCACCCAAGGCTCATTGGTCATTTGGGAAAGCGTGTGAGAGCCAGAGGTGGTGTGTGATTACAAGGAAACCCTGTCTTCAGGATAGAGCAGAGCAGCTGCATTTAGGAACTGACAGAGTCACAGAAGTTGTTATAGCATGTACGTGTGTGACCCTAATCCTGAACAAACAGCATGGAAAAGGATGGTGAACACAAAGTCCCACCACTAGACAAGAAGCTTTTGTCAATTCGTAGTATCTTAAAGAAGAAGGGCCAATTCTTCTTGAAGACTGTAGCCCACGCTACGTCAACCACCCAGGGATGGAAGGCCACACCCCCAAGAATATTTGGGGGGTGCAAATTGGTTTGGGTGGGGAAAGAAAAAGGGCACGAAGTTAGGTGGGACTCAATGGAATGAATAATATGAGTTTTCTCTACATATTTTCACAAGAATGCAAATTTAAACTTTCTAGATATTGCAATTGAAAGCATGATCGTGATAATGTTGACACAGTATTTTTGGCTACAGTAAAGCTTTCGAAATTATTATTAATGCACAAGAAATTCTGTAATGCTTTGTTAGATTTCATCTGTGAGAGCCTGTTTTTTGTCTTCCTGACACAGACTTGACCAGACTGCCTTTAAGCTTATAGAACTAACAATATCTCCATTGCCCTAGTACTGAACTCACAAGTGTCCCTTCCCATACAGTGTATCCGGAGCTGAGAATCTAACCCGGGCCCATGCCCACTCCCTAAATGTCTATTTCAAAACAATAACAATGGAATGAATAGGTACTCAATGATAAAGACTTGTGTGAGTTCACTTGTAGCAAGACCCAACCATTCAGATGACATAACTTTTAAAAATCATATCTGGTCTGAAAACTGATAAAATTTATAATCACCACACATCTCTAGAGACAACCCAAGAAAGTGGTAAATCTTAGGATTGTCAAACATGTATAATTTTTATAATTCAGTTTGGGGAGGATCGTTTCAGCTCCAGTCAAGGTATCATTTCAATGTTGGCATTGTCTCCTAAAGTGTGGCAGTGTTTGAAGCTATAATTTCATTTTGTTAGAACTGAGCGTAGGGCTTAGGGACTTCTGCATGCAGGGTAAGTGCTACCACACGGACCGGAACACTAAAGTCACGTTTTAACCTGTGCCAGATAATGGGGTACTATTTTATAGGGTTTTTTTTATGTAATACTAAAATTGTTTTTAAATAAAGAGGAGAGTTACACTTTGGTGTCTTGAGCTAGGGAGATGACTCAGCAGATAAAAACACTGGCACCAAGCCTGATCCCCTGAGTTCCATCCCTTAGAGCCACATGGCAAAAAGAGAGAACCAATTCCTGGCTTCTAACACCCATAGAGGCAGCAAAGTACATGTGAATGTACACACACACACACACACACACACACACACACACACACACACACACACAGATACACACATATATATCATGCCTTAGGAATGATTGACATATTACTAAAAGGAAGAAACAATCTTTTTCAAAGTTTATAGCCCTGCAATGGGATTTTGGAATCAATCATGCCTGTGGCTTGCTTTGCGATGGTGTCTCTTACTGTTAGATTGTCTTTTTCCATTCTTCCTTCCAAGACTTCTTTCCAAAAATACACTGTGCAATCCAAATGGTAGCCAGAGCCTTGTCTTTGATGGGTGAACCTATACATTTTTTATCCCAACACTTCTCTTGAAAAGGGAATACAGAAAGCATATTGCAATTAATGGTAATGGGATATCCTGCATTTTGTGGGGAAAATTGGAAACCTGCCCACTACTCTTTTAAATCCTTTGGCTGAACAGAAAACAACTCCAACCCAAAGGAGGAAAAAGGATTCAGGATTGAAGACTTGAAGTAGGGTTCAGAGTCAGGTTTTCATAGTCTCTATGGCTGGGGTGTGTGTGTCATTTTTAGGCCATTTAAATATATTTGTAAATATATGTGTGATGTTTCAAGTTGTTAAATATACATGTGGGTAGGTCATATGTTGCTGTATTCGAAATAGAGCTTCCTTTGTATGATGTGGGGTGCAGGTTACATCTGTCCATCAGCACCATTGGTTTCAGCGTAGAGTGAATATACGCCAAGCTCTCGGTCTGTATCCCTCTTACCCTTTCCCTTCCTTTCTGTTATAGTCACCGACCCTTCTTCTGCCTTAATAAGAGTTTACCCTTCTCATGGTTTACCATACGAAGCTTAAAACAGTGAGGTGAGACCAGTGATGTGGTTCAGCAGGGAAAAGGTGCTTGCTATCAACCCCGATGACCTGAATTTCATAACCAGGACCCATATGAAAGAAGAGAATAGACTCCCACAAGCTGTGCTGTGGTCTCCACATAGACTATGAGGAAAGCTTATGCCCAAATACATAGACACACATAGTAAGAGTGAACATACAGTAAAGCTCGATTTAAAATAAACGTATCATTGATCATTAAGTCTGAAACCTGATAGGAGGAATTTCAACCATTGCTTCTTGACACTTCCTTACAGTGCTGATTTTTTTTCACTTGAAGTTGCTTCTTGTCTCACCATGGACCCAGGAGGAAGTAACAACAGTTATTACTCCATCAGAGTTTAGTGGATGCCAAAGGCAAATAGAGCAGCAAGAAAACTAAGAGGCAGAAAATTAAATTACTATGCTTTGCCTATGATGATTTTATAAGCTCATGACCTCGCCCAGACATTGGGTTGATCAGATAACAATGGGAGGAGGGTGAAGGAAGACAGAAGGTGGAAAGATCTAAAGAGGAGAGAAAGATAAAATTTAGTGTTTACATTGGAACATTTCTAAGGATATTCTGGCTGTCTAAGATAATCACAGAGTTCTCAACTCACTGCTTAACACCCAAATAGTTTAGCCAGGAAATGATTGCATTAGCATTATCGATGAAAAGTAGATTTTGTATTCCCTCAACACTTTACCCGTCTATGTACACAGTCTACAACCATTTATTAAGTAACAAATATGTGCAGAAGAGCAAGCAATGTCCTCCCTTTAGAACTATCAATTTTGTTGATAATACAAAGAAGATGATAATATATTCATCAGTGCTAGAATTAAGATTTTACAAAAGTCTCTGAGACCCAGGGAAAGTGTAGAGAAGTCTTGGGTCAAGTGCACCAAGAGAACAAGCTCCACAGAATCAATTAAGCAGGACTCAAAGGGGCTCACAGAGACTGAAGCAGCAACCATGGAACCTGCATGGGTCTGTTCCTGGCCCTCTGCACACATATTCTAAGACTTCAGTTGTCTCAAGTCTCAAGCCAACTGTGAGTGAGTAACAGCTTTTGTTTGCAAACTTGGCTCCTTAATTTACAACTATTGGTTGAATAAAGATACCTACATCCTGTAGCTGGGCAGAAGAGAGGTAACAGGGCTTGGTTCCTGGTTTAGGATCTGAGGCAGAGATCACAAGGCAAGAGGGTCTAAAAGTTAGAGAGCACTGATTGTAACGCGGTTCTTGCAAAGTGCTCAAAACACTTGCACAAGTATGTTTGCCGTGATGAAATAGTTAGACTGAGCCTTGTAGAAAGAAACAAGGCCAGGAAGATGGCTCAGTAGGTAAGAATGTTTATGACCCAAGCATGAGGACCAGAGTTTGAATCCCCAGTGCCCATGTAGAATGGCTGAGTGACTGAACAATGGTTAGAAGAAAGTAGAGAGTTACTGGAGCTTGAATGCCAGCGTTGAGGCACATAATGTAGAAAAAAAGCCTGTAACAAGGGCGTGTGGCAGAAAGTGATAGACCAGTACACCCAACACCCTTCTCTTATCTACACACACACACACACACACACAAACACACACACACTTCTGTGCATACAGTCCATACCCACAACAAAAGCTATAAGTTAAAATAGTTAATACACTATTTATAAAGAAAATAGACATAAAACGCCAAAAACCTTCATTTAAAATCTCACTGCCATTTTTTTTCTAAACTCATATAATTCCAAACTGCATTCTAAAGACTTCTCCTTATTTGCAGAGGTGAGGTCTCAGCCTGCTTCAAAGAAGCTTTGTTTTACAGCAGTCAGAGGCCAAAACCGAATTCACAGCAGTTCCAAGCACAGAGTACTGATTAGGAGATGCTCACCCCCAATTGATATAGCTTAATGCCTATGCCCACTGAAGTCTCAGAGAACGCTACAGAGGAGGAAGCAGAAAGATTTTAAGAGCAGGAAGAGCAGGATATCAGCTACAAAATGGAACTCAAGAAATCTCAATCAGGTGGTCACCTAAGCACAAATGTACAAATGGACAGCACGCAACATGGATGGAGGAAGCCAACATGGACGGAGGAAGTCTAGGCCCCATCCTCAGTTGAGGAGTCGTAAGGTCAACTGATGGCTGACAAGATGGGGGACTCAGTGGACTGTGATTTACAATCTCTCTCTCTCTCTCTCTCTCTCTCTCTCTCACACACACACACACACACACACACACACACACACACACACACACTAACAATTACGGAAGAAGAGGTTGTGAATTTAAGAGGCCATGAGGGGACAGAGGAGGAGTTGGAGGAGAAGAGGGTGGGGTATAAATGAGATATGTACAGTATCCATGTATGAATTTTGGCATTGAGGGGCTGGTGTGCTCTGAGCACTCACACACAGCCACTCCTCAGTGGACCACAGCGGACTGGTGAGAGACATAGCCAAAAGGCAATCAGGAAAAGGATTTGTGAATGGCGAAAGGAACCGAGGTTACCAGATTGAGCTAGGCACCTGGCATTTAGGATGTTGAAGCCATTCAGAAAGTTTTCCTCAAAGAAATGCAGCTTGGTGATGAAAGTCTGGCTCAAGGTCGACAGGAAGAAGAAGTGGAGATCCTGACAGCAACGCTCTCCATGTGCAGGCAGACTCAGCAGTGCTTGTGAGGGTTGCGACAAATTCACCCACTATTGTTGTTCCAGATGTTTCTGAAATAAAAGCCTGGTGACTGGTGAGAGAAATGTCTGTGCTCAGGGCTTAGATACAGATCAACAGATGATTTGAATGAGAAATAGATACTGACATAAAAATCTCAGTTATGAGGATAAAAAGACAGTATGTTTATTATGGTCTGTCCCACACTCAAATTTACTGAACCTAATATCTTAACCTGCTTTATGTACTTCCCCCTACCCTGGTTCAAAGTATCTTTTGATAACGCATCCCATTGTAGAAATGCACTCGGTTGCTACAAATCTCAGGGATTGACTTTAATCCTTCACATGTGTAATTAAAACACACAGCTCTAGAAAGTTACTCAGGTTAAAAGTGCCCTGGGGACAGTTTTAACAGAAAGGATGGGGAAAAGCTGAGGAGGCAACACTTTTTTTTTAAAAGAAGATGGTACATTCTTGGATAAGTCTGAAACTTCTGTGCAAGTGTGTTTATGTGAACCTGAGCATTAAACTATTTGACAAGCCCTGTGTTTGTTTTGATGGCTTGCACATGTGAGGTGTTCCACTGCACCCTCTGAAGAAGTTTATCACTTCCTTGTGCCCCCGTCTTGTATTGTTTAGCCTACATTAGTAGGCTTAACAGGTTCTGGGAACCAATTGCATATTAGGTTTATTGGTTAAGATTTGTTTATTTTTTATTTTATGGGTACACATGCTTGTATGTGCATTACATGAGTGCAGTCTCTGAGGAGGCTGACACAGAGTATTAGGTCTCATAAAACTAGAGTTACAGACAGTTCTTAGCCTCTGTGGGTGCTGAAAATCAAACCTATCACCACTCCAACAGTAGAACGTTCTCTTAACCACTGAGCCATCTCTGAAGCCCTATTCTTAGTATGTTACGTTCAAGTAACTGAAAATAGTACCAGGAGTTGGGTATGGGATCACCTTGACCTCACAGTGCAAGCCATGTTAGCTTAGGTGTAATAAAATGAGACTACCCAGTCTGCAGCTCTCTGAATATCCCTTTTCAATGCTCACTCTTGGCTCTTCTCAGCTTCTTTACTTCTACCACCATCTGAGGAGAGTACAAGAGAGACAACATCTTGTATATTTTGTGTTTTACATTCTCATTTTTAAACATTCTCCTGTATATTTCTAAATTTACAGATTTTTCTCCAACTGACCTATCTTGCCGATTTTCATTAAAATTAAATTATGTCACAGTCCTTCCAATCAGTCTAAAACTGAACTTTGAGGTGATGAGGTGACCTACTTGTGAAATATTTATGGTTTTAATTTTTTTTTTGCCTCTTGTTGTCATTGTACCTCCTTAACCCCACCATGGCTTCTTTAAGTAGTATACAAATAAAGTGTGACCTTGGGACTAAAGTCCTAGATGAAGCTGGTGGGACCTTCTATTCACAAACAGCGCTACATCATCTGCGACAGTATGCTTCCAAACTGCGACTACACTGCTTTCTTTAACCCAGTGCATTCTACTAAATTCTGTTGCTGGTGATTTAAGTTCTAAAACTGCATCCCAACCCCAGGTCTCACTTGATTGAGTTTCCTACTCTGCAGGCCCAGGTAATAAGTCCAGACTGGCCATATAACATTTCCACTGTGGTTGGAATTAAGAAAACCGTAATTTTGCAGACATTCTGAGTCTTTTAAGTCTTCCACACAACCCACCTGGAAATCACAACAGAAAGAAGCTTTGACAGCCCATCAGGATTTCCTCATCCCCAGACTTTGGGACATGTGCCAGTCCTTGGTTTGCTGTGAGGGTCTTCAGTCATGCACAGAAAGCTTCTTGCAAGTTGTCAAAGTTTCTGAATGAGTTCTCTGAAAGACTTTTTCCTGGAGGTAGAGAGCAAAATTAAAGACTCCTGGTCCTCCCCCTGTTTCGCTTCAGCCACATAAAGTTAAGGCTTAAAAAGTAATTCTGCTTATGTTTTGGCATAAGGGGCTGCAAGATAAGCTTGAAAGAGAGTCGGGATTGATATCCCTGTGCTGTGGTACAGTGTAATTGCCCCGCTTCAGGAAGCTAAACGGAACCCTGGGATGGCATTTATTATGTTTAATTTTTTTGAGCTTCATTTGATTCTCTCACTATCCCAAACTCTGCACATAAGCCCATCTAGCAAGTTTATAAACAGCATCTAATGCATAATCCACATCTCAGCTTTGCTTTTAACTGCCTGGGTGGTTAAAAATAGGGCTGATTTGTTTCTCTCTATGCTAGAAAATTTATCTTTCATAAGGAATGCTGTCCTAATTGAAATGGGAAGAAATATATGACTGTCATGTTTGCAATCAGACACTTTTGGGGGAACTAAGTGAATTTTCCATCAGATTATATTATCATATTAAAAAGGAATTATTCCATTAACCCCATACTGGCCACTTCAAATCCTGCAGAACCAGCAAGTTGAAATCTATAAACTAAAGTCACTGGACAATGACCTAATGGTTGGATGTTAAGGTAAAATAACTAAAAACTGTGCTTACTTCTACAGAAAGGTGTATGAGGCTGGAGACAGCACTGTAGAGGAACTATGAAAGGGAGAGAGAATCACTCCAGTTATACAAATTCTCACTTTTGCTCTTCTGAGACAGGGTTTGGTTGCACTGCTCAGGTTAGCACATGAATCACAGCAACCCTTGTCCATCACCCTCCCACGTGCTAAGATTCATGCCATCACACATAGCCTACCCAGTCTTTTATATAGGAACGTCCATGTATGTTATATGAACTAATAAAATTAAGCATATTAATTGTAAAAGATAAATATTGTATTCTTCCAAAAATTATGAAAATTTACCATATTGTTAATAAAACTATAGCATTAAGTAAGAAGTTTGGGGTAAAAATAATCAATGCTCCTCTTTATAAGGAATCGTAGATGCTCAGATTAAGAGCCACATGCTGCTCTTCCAGAAGCCCAGAACTCAGTTCCCAGTATCTCTGTGGTAGTTCACAACTCTTTGTAACTCCAGCTCTAAGGAGCTTGATGGCTTCTTTTGGTCTGAACGGACACAAGGACTGTAAGCAGTGAACAGAAATATTCAGGCCAAACACTAATTCACATGAAGTAAAATTAACATAAATATAAGATATATTTTCTTAATTATCTGTATGTTTGTGTGTGTTTATGGAGGCTACCTATGTGATGCTACCTTGGACCAGAAGTTAACCCCTATGCCTCCGTGACAGTCTTTCATTAATAATTTACTTTACACCCCCACCACAGCCCCCCTCACCCCTCTCCTACCAGTCCCATCCTCACAACATCCCCATTACGTCATCCCTTTTACCTCAGATAAGAGGAAACCCCTCTGGGATATCACCTTGCTTTGGGACATCAAGTGGTAGAAGGACTAAACGAATCCTCTCACACTGAGACCCACCAGAAAAATCCACCTATGGGAAGGAGATCCAATGGCAGGAAATAAAGTCAGAGACAGCCCCCATTCCAATTGTTACGGAACACATGAAGACCAAGCTGCACTTCTACTACAAATGTGTAGAGGGCCTAGGTCTAGACCATGCATGCTCTTTGGTTTGTGGTTCAGTCTCTGTGAGCTCTCCTGGGCCCAGGGTAGTTGACTCCATGCATTTTCTTGTGGTGTCCTTGATCTCTCCAGCTTACTCAATCTTATCCCTCACTCTTCCACAAGACGCCCTGAGCTCTGCCTGATGTTTGGCTGTGAGTCTCTGCATCTGTTCCCATCTGCTGCTGGATAAAGCCTCTCGGGAGGCAGTGATACTAGGTTCCTGTCTGCAAGCAAAGCAGAGTATCAACAACAGTGCCAGGGGGTTGGCTCTCTCCTGGGGGACGTGCCTCAAGTTAGGCCAGCAGTCATTGGTTGGCTATTTTGCCAGTCTCTGCTCCAACTGTATCTCTGTGAATCTCGTAGCAGAACAGATTTTGGAGAGGAGGTTTTGTTGGCGGGTTGATTTACGTCCCTCTCCATTGGAAGTCCTCGCTGACAACAAGAGATGACCAATTCATATCTCCATATCACCAGCTGTTTTGAGTCTCAGCTAGGGTAGACCTATAGACTGCCAGAAGCCTCTCCTGTCCCAGGCTTACAGCTGGTCCCACAGATAATCCCCACCAATTTCTATTCTTTCTTCCATCCCTGTTCCCTTCCTCTCCCCTTTCCCCATCCCCTTCCCTCCCTCCAAGTTCCTGCAATATCTATTTCCCTGTTTTAGTGAGATTCACACATCCTTCCTTGAACCATCCTTCTTATTTAGTTTATTTGGGTCGGTGAATTGTAGCATAGTTATCCTATATTTTATGGTTAATATTCATGCCATGCGTGTCTTTCTGGATATGCATATCCTCACTCAGGATGATATTTTCTAGTTTCATCCATTCCTCCAGAAATGACTTTGTTTTTAACAGTTGAGTAGTATTCCAAGTGTACCACATTTTCATTATCCACTTTTCAGTTGAAGGGCATCTGGATCATTTACAGTTCCTGCTTGTTACGAATAAAGCTGCTCTGAACATAATTGAGCAAGCGTCCTTGAGGTATAGTGGGGCATCTTTTAGGTGTGTGCCCAGAGTGGGAAGGATGGATCTTGGAGTAGATCCTTCATTCTGTTGCATGCAAGAAACTCACCTCTGCAACAAAAACATACGTTATCTCAGTGTGAAGAGCTAGAAAAAGTCTTTCCAAGCAAACAGACCCAAGGGGCAATCAGAGGTAGTCATTCTAATATACAATAAAACAGGCTGTAAATCAAATTTAACCAAAGAGATGCAGAAGGACCCTTGATGCTAAAATCCACCAATATGACATCCTAATTTTGAACATCTATGCCCAACCACAGGAAGCCACATTCATAAAAGAAATATTCCTAAAGCTTAAATCGACCCCCACCCCGCATTAACAGTAGGAAAGTTCAACACCCCACTGCCACCAATGGACAGATCATCAAGAAAGAGACTAAGCAGAAATCATGAAACTAACCAAGGTTATGATATGAATCAAATAGGCCTAAATGTTATCTACAGAATGCGTCATCCAAATGCAAATACCTTCTTCTCTGCACCTCGTGGAACCTTGTCCATAATTGACCATTTAGTCTGTTACAAAGCAAGTCTCAGGAGATGCAACAAAATTGAAGTAGCCACTTGCATCTTGTGGATTCAAGCTGGAATCTGTCAACGATTGAAACAAACTACAAACTCATGGAAACTGAACAATTCTTTACTGAATGACCACTGGGTCGGGGAAGAAATAAGCAGAGAAACTGAAAGCTTTCTAGAAGTCATTGAAAATAAGGAACCAATACCAAACCTTATGGGACACAATGAAAGCAGTGTTAAGAGGAAACTTCACAGCATTGAGTGCCTTTATAAAGAAATTGGAGAGCTCCCACGCTAGCAACTTAAAAGCACACCTGAAACCTCTAGAACAGAAGGAAGCAGACATACCCCAGAGGACTGATTTGTGGAAATCAATCAAACTCAGGGCTAGAACTCAATGGCATCTTATACGTGGACAAGTCCTCAGCATACAGAATGTCCACATATTTATTTGCAGCTCATGTTCATCTGTTTCTATGGGTGGTATGACCTTAGCTGCTAACACTTCTGTAGGAATTTGCCTATGAACTTGTTCTGTGTGAGACTCAAGTGTCTTAAAATCACTTGCCCTTTTATTTGTAGATACAAAACATTAACCAGATATCACTGTGAAGTGAAACATTGCATGTGTGAGTTATTTTTTATTGAGATTCTCAATAATGTGATCCCATGGTGGTATAGTAGAGGGTGGTATCTATCAGCTTCCTCTCATTAAAACAGATGCCTGTAACAATCAGTTGTGAGGAGAAAGGGTTATGCTAGTCTGGGAGCTTTGGATCCAAGGCTGAGTCACCCCAAGCCTTCAGATCAGTGTCGAGGCATTGCATCATACAAGGGCATTTATGCAGCCAAACCTTTCACTGCACCCACCAGGAAGTCAAAAGGAGTGAAGGACAAATGATTTCCACAGTGCAAGTTAAGGGAGCCTTGCCAATGATCTAAAGAACTCCCATGATCCCCTACCTTTAAACATTCTAACACATTCCAAAGGGTTCACCCTGGGGACCAACACACTGGCATTTGAGGGCCACTTGTGATTTAAACTACAGCAAATGCAACTCTTTAGCATGTAAGCAGAATGGAGCACAGTACACTGTCAGTTTGCCATTCAAAGGCTTCAGTGGAAAGTTTTATGGGAACAGAATGTGCCTTTCAATGTGGATTTACATTTCTATGTATACTACATCAAGACACAGATCCAATTATCAGCAACAACATTGGAACTCCATTTTTGAACAATGAAGCAACTCTTTGCCACTTTGTTGAATGGGAAGCTAAGCTGTTGTCATGCATTTCCTTTCCAAGTCTATACTTTTTAAACTTTATTTTTGGTAGGCATAGCTTTCTTTTTAACTCAAAGGTTGAGGGAGGGAGACATGATTCTAATTAGTGCTTCAGTATAATTCGCCAGCTTGGAACATAAGAGTGTGGTATTTATTGGAGATAAGGTGTTTGTTGGCGTTGTTAGAGCAAGGTGAGGCTATACTGGGATCTTGGTGACCATACATTCAATAATCTATGTCTTTTTAAGAAAACAAGTTAGAATGAGGCAGGAGTTCAAGTGGAAATAGAGGCTGAGATTGTTGTAAATGAAGAACAAATCCAAGACAACTGTGGCTTCCAAGAATTACCAGAAACCAGCATTCTGTCATGAAGCCTAGGGTAGGAGTGTGCTTATCGACAATCTTCTCAGAATTTTATCTTCTGAGCCCATGAGTGAGAACATTTCTGTTCTTCTAAGCCACATTTGCTCTTGCTTTGGTGGCTCTGAGAAGCTAACATTGAAACTGGATAAAATAATAGTGATAATAAAAATAATCAGTTCTGTGAAAGAAGAGTCTTTGAACTCCATGTTCAGGTCCAATCTGCAAGGCTGGAAACATCTCCAAGAAGCTCTCGGCAATCCCCAGAAAACTACTGCCCAGGAAAGTGTGGGAACAGTGCCCCGAGACGTCATTCTCAGTTTTCAGCACACTGGGTACGAGTTTTCCAAAACTTCCACAGAATGCTTGGAAAGAAAACTGCCCATGCTTTCCTAAAGGCAGATGTCTGTGTTCCCAAAACCGATCTCTGGTCCTGTACTATTTTACTAAGTGAGCAACAGAAAAGGCTATGTTATAGCTTTATGCACATTGGACAGAAGATTAGTGGGTGTGTCGGTCTCCATCAGAAGAGAGTCTGTCTGCAACTGAAGGCAGACAGAGACCACCAACTGGTAATGTTGCAGAGATTCAGAGACTAAGGAGTGTTCAACCCGAAATAGGATTTCTATATCACATCGCTCCTCTCAAGGATGAGGAATCATTGTGGATATGGGGGAAGAAAGAGTATTTTAGGGTCCTCTCTAGGAACAGAAGTGACAGAATGAACACACACACACACACACTCTCACACACACACACACATCAGTATGTCTAAAATCATATATGTGTATATAAATAGTAATTATATATTAATATCTAATTATATTATTACATTGCATTACAAAATATTGTATTATTTATCATATTATATATTAGTTATGCTATATATCAATAATATATATATGTATCTCTCAATGTATATTGAAGGGTATTATACGAATATACATTGAGGGATACATACATAAATATATATTGAGGGATAAATATATATGTATATATTGAGGGATACTAGAGTAGACTATAAGTTATGCCCAAGACAGACAAACAATACTGTCTACCAGCACTTGGTTAGACCATAAGGATGGCTGTCTCCCCTGGCCTTCAGTGCATGAGGAAATCCTGAAGAAGTAGGCTCTAATGCCAGTGAAAGAATGAGCTTGCCAGTGAGCACACGTGCAAGCACGCAGAGAGAAAAATATTCCTCCTTCTATGTCCTTTATATAGGCTGGCAGAAGGTTTGACACAGACTAAAGGCAGATCCTCCCACCTCTGAAGATCTGGATTAAAAGTGGCTGCTCCCACTTCAGATAATTTAATTAAGAAAGATCCCTTGTTGTACAGGCTCCCTTGGATTGTAGCATGGGTACCCTCTACTATATGGTTAATATCCACTTATGAGTGAGTATATACCATGCATGTCCTTTTGAAGATATTTCCTACTTCCATCCATTGACTTTAGAAACTCATGACATCCTTGATTTTCACAGCAGAGTGGTATTTTGTTGTCTAAATCAACCACATTTTCTTTGTCCTTTCTGTGGTTGAGTGGCATCCGGGTTGTTTCAAGTTTCTGGCTATTACAAATAAAGCGACCATAATCATAGCTGAACAAGTGTCTTGAAGGAATGGTGGGGCATCTTTTGAGTATATGCCCAGGAGTGGTATAGCTGGGTCCTGAGGGAGAACTACTCCAGATTTTCTCAGAAACTGCTAGATTGATTTCCAGAGGTTGTACAAGTTCACATTCCTACCGGCAATGGAGGAATGCTCCCTCTTGCCCCATATCTTTGCCAGCAGCTACTGTTACTTGTGTTTTGTTTTTTTTTTTTTTTAATCTTGGCCATTCCATTCTTATGGGTTAGGTGGAATCTCAGAGTCATTTTAACTTGCATTTTCCTGATGCCTAAGGGTATTGAACATTTTTAAGTGTTTCTCAACTATCAGAGATTTCTTTGTTTAGCTCTGTACCCCATGTTTTGATTGGTTATTTGGTTTGCTTATTTCTAAATTCTTGATTCTTTATATATTTCAAATATTAGCCCTCTGTCAGATATAGGTTGGCGGAGAGCTTTTCCCAATCTGTAGGCTGCTATTTTGTCCTGTTGACTTTGTCTGTTTACAAAAGCTTTTTAGTTTGAGGTCCCGTTTATCCATTGTTGAGCTTAGTGCCTGAGCAATTGGTTTAAAAAGGAGAAATAAATTTTAGTAGGTTGGGAGTGTTGGGTGGATCCAGGAGAAGGATCAAGTATGATCAAAATATACTGCATGAAAATCTCAAAGAGTCATGAAACAGTAAATGTAACATTTTAGGACTCTAAAACTTTGAAATGTTTCCACGCTGTGTCCTATTGGATTTCCTTCTACACTGTAAGAATGTGAAAAATCCTGCAAAGGAACTGGCTTTTCTTTGGTTAACCTAGATTATACATGCTCAGAAAAAAGAGACAGTAGAAATTGGGTAAACTTTGAGCGAAAGGAGCCAGCCTCGATGGAGAAAGTCCAAGTTTCCAGTCCTAGCTTGATCATGCAGTCTGACTGTGCTGTATTACAGTTTTCTCCTCCAAAGATGAGAGTCAGAGCCTTCCCTGCCAATGCCATAGGTATTTCAGACGCTTGGCAATGACAGCTATGCCATTTAATGTTCAAAGATGTCTCCACCTGCCTATGATGTGCAAAGATGTTTGTCATATAGCAAGTTTGTTAAGACTAGCATGAGCAAAGGCTGAGTTATGTGCAGGCCAAGTCAAACTTCATATGGTTACAGGACTGACTTTACATTTTCACCAACCTTAATCATTCTAATTTTTGGAGGGTACGTTAAAAAGTCAAAGGAGTCTCTGTTTACAAACTACATAAGCTGAAAGAAAGTCACATTTATTTCTGTAGAAGCATGATCACATTATAGATTTGCAGATATGTGCTTTCTTGGTGCTACCGAACGCTTTGTTTCTTCTTAAATCATCCAAAGCACAGACAGGTAAAGGCATTCCACTGTCCCTTTATACCAAGCCTGGCATGTCTCTCTTGGGACTTTGTATGTCATGCAGAGTATAGCAACACTGCTGGCTTACAGTAAGAATAATAGTCATAAGGCTGCGATGAAGGATTATTGTTGACACAATACAGTCAAATCAACGGAGATTCCACAAGCAGTTATTTTGCAACTTATATATAAAATAAAATCATATACTCATGGATTTACATATGCATATATGCATCATAAATATACAAAATAATTCTAGTAGCATATACCTGTGCACGGGAAGAGTGAGGAAGATAGGAACAGAGAGAAAGAGTTGCTTTAACAAACCTTATAATTAGTGTACTATATTTTTTCATCATATTCTAAGTTTATCTTTTTCACAAAGGAGCTGACTCATATCAAGTACACTATAATTGAAGCAAAGGTGTAAGTCCTAAGCCTCAAACAGATTAAACACACACACACACACACACACACACACACACACACACACACATGTATGCACACAAAACTGCTGTGGGCTGAGATATGATCATATGATCTGATCTTAGGGTTTTATTTGTTGGAAACAGGGTTCTCAGCACGGCATTGTTAGGAAGCTATGGGTCTCTTCTGGTGCAGCCTGTTGGGAGGTTATTTAGATCATCCGTTTTTCAGTCTTAAGATAGGATAAAGTTTTCCTTCTAAAATGTCAGTGGAGCGTATGACATTGCATTGCTCTCAGCGATGAATAAGAAAGGACTCCCTCTCTCACATGTGGCCTCATGGATTGCTATGTGTTACTTCCTCTCTTCACCATGCTTAGCCATGCTGCTCTTCATACCGATGTGGTACAGCCAGTGAGACCCTCACCCAACCCAGCATTGTAATCTTTGGGCACTCAGCCTCCAAACTTGTGAGCTCAATAAAACTCCTTTCTTTATTAAGAGCTCAACTTCTGGTAGCTATTTATAGTAACATTAAAAAAAGCAATCTAATACATGCACAGCACATGGATATCGAAATGTCTAAACAATGTCCGTGAAGAGATCTTACATTCAAATGACACAATCAATTGTCTGCGTGTTTCACATTTTTCCGGTTATTTATTTAATTCCGTGGGCCTAGTTTACTCATTTTAGAGTGACTTTTTAGCTCAGAAATGCACAGACTATTTATTGCAGCTCTATACAGATTAAACAGACTTTCGAAAAACCACCCAGCAGTATCTCATTTCTTGTGTTTCTTTTCTCATAATATATGCAAGGAATGACTTATTACTTGTCACTTAGAAAAACACACATTTCCTCTAATGTTGGGAATTTCATAAAACTGTCTCTTAAGAAAAATGCTACATGTCCATATGCAGGCAATGTGTAAAATAGACTTTGGACATTTTGCCATGGTTTGCAGTATATGTTTTGGTGATCCTTGCCAACATTCCATTCTCTTGACCAAAGACATCTAAATTGTTAATGCAGAATATTTTGAAGGCAGAATTTCATCCAGAGCTGGTTTTTTCCCCTCTGAGATATTTTTAAAAGAGAAAAGGTCAGACCCTCCCATTGAGTTGACCCATCCCATCTGATATATTCACTGAGGATCACCAACTGCGTCATGCAACCATTTTCCATTTATTCCTAGTGCAATTAGTGATAGGTTTATTTCCGGATTTATAATCTAGGTCAAAGAGAGAAAGGAGATTGCTGAAACCTAGGAGTTGATGCAATATTTGTTGACTAAGAACCAATTATTGGCCACCTGGAAATAGCATTAGAAGGATGCTCATAGAAAGTAGAATCAGATAACTTATACTATAAGTAGAAGCATGAGGTCGATAACCTGCAATTGATATTTTCCTTCTTAATCACTTTATTTCTTTATGTTTCAAATGCTATTCCCCTTTACAAACCCTTCACCCCATCCCCTCCTCTTTGCCTCTAAGAGGGCACTCCCCCATCCACCCATTCACTCCAGTCTCACCCCTCTTGCATCCCCCTTCTCTTGGGCATCTAGCCCCCAGAGGCCCAAATGCCTCCCCTCTTGATGCCAGAAGAGGCAGTCTCCTGGTAGCAGGAGCTATGGACAGGCCCATGTATATTCTTTGGTTGGTTGGTTAGTCCCTGGGAGACCTGAGGGTCCGGTTAATTGATACTGTTCTTCTTATGGGGTTCAGCCCTTCTCCTAACTCTTGCACTGGAGTCCGCATGCTCAGTCCAATGGTTGGCTGTGAGCGTCTGCATCTGTCTTAGTGAGGTGCTGGCAAAGCCTCTCAGAAGACAGCCCTACTGGACTCCTGTCTGCAAGCAGTTCTTGGCAGCAACAATAGTGTCAGGGTTTGGTGTCTGCATGTGGGATGGATACCAAGGTCTCTGGATGGCCTTTCCTTCAGCCTTTGCTCCATTTCTGTTCCTGCATTTCATTTAGACAGTGTCAATTTTGGGTTAAAAAAAACTTTAGACGGGTGGGTGGTCCCATCCCTTCACTGGGGGTTATGTCTATCTACTGGAGGTGATCCCATCAGGTTCTATTTTCCTGCTGTTAGGCATTTCTGCTAATGTCATCCCCACTGGGTCCTGGGAGTCTCACACATCCCTGGCATCTGGGACTTTCTAGTGGTTCCCCAAGTTTCCCAACCCCCACTACTACTTATTTCCATTCGTTTTCCTGGCCCTTTGGACTGTCAATTGATACATAAAAGTAGCGTAGCCTCTCTTTTAGGACACGATGAGAGCCATCCTTCCAGACTTGAACCTATGCCACGTACACATGATGGACAGAAGTCTGAGAACAGATTTCCACCACACGCTGCCATTCCAAATGAGATGCTATGTTTCCAGAGAGCCTTCCATGGAAAGAAAATCAAGTTACTGAAAAGGAGAATTTCCATTCATTTATGAAAGAACAATGCATTCTTTCCAAGAGGGTTTCTGAAACTCCCTCTGCACCCACATCTACAAACAACAAAAAGAACAACAATCAAAGGTTTTTAAAACAGTAGTTTTAAAGAAAAAGTAAGGACAGCAATCAAAAAAAAAAACATGAACTTTACTGAAAACTAGAATATCAGTTTATAATCCAGGGCTAGATGAATAAATGCAGAACTTTAGCAGATATCTTTACTGCTTCAGGCTTACATGTTTCTTTCTTTCATTCTTTTACGTACATGCTACTTAAAATTAGTGAAGCATTTGTTTTTTTAGGTCCCAGATAAGCATTAATTTTCCTACCCAAATTGAGTGTTCTATGGTTTTAACATCTCATAAAAGTATTTCACATCCCCATCTAAGAATACAGGGAATCTCCCAAGATATAGATTACAATTTTTTCCCTTCTGCCATCTGGTCTTGTTGATCCTTCATGACTACGAGTAGAAGATGAACATCAAATTACACAGTAGGAAGCCACGAGTTTTAGAAAAGTTTCTCATTCCCCAACCACCTTTCTGGTGTCACACCTATGTGATACCCTTAAAAGATTTCCCTAATTTCTAACCTATCTAAGGGGCTGGTTGATACTCAGAGTTCCTAGAGTTTCCATTTCTAATGATTAAATAATCTTATAGAGAGGCACTCATAATATCTCAAGTAACAACTTGAGTTAATGGACAAAAATCAGGGGTCTTAATGTGGAAGTTAGTCCTGTCGATGCCCGCTAATATCTCTGTGACTTTATCAAGTGGCCTCTGTTCTTTCTGTTTCCATTTTTCTCACTGTGAATTAGAGTGTCTGTCTCTTAATGTCAAAGTTAAAAATGTCCTGGTAACATAATAAAGTAATTAAAGAAGTGCTTGGTGAAAAGGGCTATGAAAACCTTCATTATTAAAATTAGTTTCTTCTCCATACACGATGAGAGAGAGAGAGAGAGAGAGAGAGAGAGAGATGAAAGAGAGAGAGAAAGAGAGCTTACCGAATGCTTTTCTTAGAACATTAACCAAGATGTTAGAAGTATTTGATCAAAGATTTCAAAGCAAATAGTGGATATAGGTTTATTGTAATTCACAGATTATAGACTCTGCTACTTTAATAATCAAAGAAAATAAAATAAAAGGAACATTCATTTTTATGTACTTTGAGAAGAACTTGTACTTTCTACCAAGATAGACTTGGATATAGTCTTAGACCATTAGAAATAAGATAGCTGTTTTTAGAATACCCCAAAAGTTTTAAAGTTAAAAGAAAGGAAACTCTTATAGTGGATGTAATATACCCTATACTTAACAATAAATTTAAGAAGTGTTAACAAATTTAAAAAGTAAGTTTACAGAGAAAAAAGTTGAGAAGTTAATGAAATGACATGCTCCAGTAGTTGAGTGGAAGTGATAGCATTATTAAGATATTAGTATATTATAATCTTACTCCTCTTAAATATGAAACCTGTTATTCAGTATATCTTCACCATGTAATTCTCAAATAATAAAAAAAAATCTAGAATGTATGTAGGGAATCATATGGAACACCCCACAGAGAGATAATTTGAATATGTTTTATATTGTTACGTAATAAGATATACATAATTGGACCCCTAAAATTTATCCGTGTTAATGGAAAACAATGAGTAATTAATCATAGCTTCACATGCAGCTTTACAACCAAATACAAGGCACCTCACCCACATACTCTTTGTGTCTAGTATGCATTTTGGTATTTTGTGTCTCCCCTGTGTGCTTTAAACAGTAAGGGCCTGTGATCTCCTGTGTTGTGTAAGACTGGACATTGTGAGTCTGCTGTGTTCTCTTTCATATGCTTTACTAAGAGATAAGTCGACGGCTCTATTCTTAGACTGCTCTAGAGAGCTCCAAAATGAAGCTCACCCACTGTTTCCCAAACAACAAAAATGGATTTCTCGTTTATTTAGTTCTAGAGGTTTACATGCATAGCCTTGAGTGTTGTTTCGTCTGGGTCCGCTCACTATAGCATGCCAATTGCTTTAATTATCCATGGACACATCCCACCACTATGCACTCGCTAACTAAAATCCACTTGTGTCATTGTCTGACTCACGTTTGGTGGTTTCCAGACACGATTCTAGCTGAAATAAACTAGAAGCTTCTAAGGGACAAATATTCCTGAGCCATGCCTTCTTTCTTGGTTGTGGTTGTGTGAATAGTTCTTTTTTTTTTTTCTTTTACAACTTCCTAAACAATCTGGCTTAGATTTTATGTTGTATTCAGCACTCTGTCAGACTTAATACTTATTAAAAGTACAGTGCCATAAGTACAGTAGGTAAGTAATATATAGTATATGTCCCACAACTAGTTAATTGTGAAATACAACTACAATTATTGGCCCAACACAGGAGAGACACACTGTGATGTATTAGCCTGTGGCCCTGCCACTGAAACAAAGTGTGTTTCTTCTCATTTCCACAGGGAAGCTACTATTTAATTAATTTAGCAACTTTAGTAGTAGTTTTTTATTCTATTTATTACTTATGAATGAGCGAGTCTTACACTGAGTAAAAAGTGTATACAATGAATAAATGACAGTAGGAAAGTTAGCGTGCCACAGAGTACGTAAGCTAAGGGACATGTTGAGAAAAAGAGAAATGGAAAACTACAGGCAGAGAAAATAGATGCAATAAGGTGTGGAGGACCAGATGAATAAAATTGATGATTATGGAAACTAGTGTGAGGAATGATTGTATAAAAGTAGTTGGAGAGAAAATACTCTATGTCCTCTGTGTTTTTCATATCACGACCTATCCAAGCCCTGTTCTATGTAATTTATAAAAATCTTAGACAATATATGGAACATCCTTGAGCTTGAGATGACATTCTTCGATGCTATTAGCCATCAGATTATCCAAAGACTTGATAGTGAATTTGAATATGAGCATGCAGCCTCCCAGCTCTTCCCTAACAGTCTTCTCCAGTTGCCTTACCTGAGCAATGAGAAGAGATGCTGAGAACAGCACAAACTTAGTAGCACCAGAACAAATAAATAGATAATTTATCTATCATCATCATCATCACCATCATCACCACTGTCATCTATCCCCACCCATCTTCATTCATATCTTCCTCTATAAAGAGTTAAGATTGCAAGCCAAGCACCGACAAGTAATTCTAGAAGTAAACACATGACGGAAACATAGTCAAATTAGAGGGATGCATGGAAATGGGTAGATTAGAAAGACAAGAGTCAAACTCATAAAAGGATACTTTAGATTAACAGGTGGACTGAGAAAAGGTTTTCATGGAGGCTTCAGGGTTTCCTACATTTGCTTTATAAAGTGAAGTGATATTTATATTAAATATAAAATGTAAAGACAGTAAAGCAGAGATCATATTCAAGCCCAATCTCCTGATTCCCATCATATCCTGAAGTATATTTACAATTTTCCTGAAGAAAAAAGGCTATGCCAAAGGTGTTTGTAAAAGGATGCATATTCTTCAAACACTATTTATAATTTCTAATTGGTGTGTGTGTGTGTTTGTGTGTGTGTGTGTGTGTGTGTGTGTGTGTGTGTGTATATATAGTACTTTTAGAATTTAGGACGTGTGTAAAATACACTAAAATGAAATTATCTTGGGAAGACATTCAAAACAAGTTATACCGCTTATTTAGATCTTTTCCCACTTTGCCCAGTCTCCGTGCTCCCTGTTTCTATGACAAGAATACAGAGACTCCAGAGAGTGCATTTCCAGAGGAATTCTTCAGCTTTTCAGCAAAACGAGACGACAGATTATCTCATAAAACAAAACTCTCCTGTGAAGTTTCCACTGTGCGTTTCCAGCCCATGGAAGCGCCCAAGGATTAAACAACAGTCTGCATTTTCTACGTGACGCTTGTGGGGATAACTATTTGCAGTCCGTGTTCATCATGGGATTCTCTCTTTCCTGTCTTCATCGCTGCCAACTGTGTCTTTTGCTCTGGATTCCATCAGCGTGCGAAAGCCCCAGTATCTCTACTTTGTGACCCAAATCCTGGAATTTTGCCTCCCAACCTTCGTGAAGGAATGTCTATCTTCTTCAAAGAGTGTGGAATCGCTTAGCGCTTATCTCTCTTGGTGTTTCCTTCTCGCTCCTTTCCATTTTGATAAACTTTTAAAGTATGAAGTGCGGCGCTTTGGTGGACAGACGCAAAGATAAGACGCTGCAGCACAAAACCCTGCCTAGCCTTTTGAAGTAAACCAGGTCCAGACATCCATTACATCACTGCAAACCATTTTCAGAGCTCCAAAGGTGAGTTTGTCATGCCCTAGGAAAACCAGAAACATAGCCTTGCATAACGTAATTTAGTCCTAGTTAACAAAATATTATTATATTCTCCTAGTTAAATATTATTATTATATTCTTCTAAGTTATGAAAATGTCCAGTTTCTATTCAAACAAGCATTTCTCCCCAAGCACATTATGATTTTTTTAATTACATGAAAGGTTAAATTAAGGCGCTGGTATTGAGGCATTCACACGTGCATTAGTTCCGGAATATCTTAATAGGAAGAACAAGTTTGCTTTAGCTTATGATTGTGTCGTGGCATGGACACAAGACTTAGGACAAAAGTACAGGGCCTGAATGTCGGACTGGCAGGCGCGATCAGGCGTTAGCTTCCACTGTCATTCTGTGCTGCAGCTGAGTGGCCTGACGTCTTCTCAGAAGCGAGCCTGTTTCTATGCTATAACGTATTTCTCTGCAGTGGAGTTGTTCAGAATAACTTCCGTGGGACACAGTCACACATTTGATGATGTTAAACAGCGTCTAATTGTTTGAGGAAATGAATATGACTAGTAAAAGTCAAAGGAGCATATCTATTAACTAGCAAAAATTACCTTGTATCTTTAGTGGGTCAATTCTGTAGACATTTGTGCAAAACACAACATAAAAGGATGTAGTATTGTACCGCTGGTATTTTAAATTCTTACTTACATTCTGGTATCACCAGGTGTTCCAGGTTTTTATGCATTTGAACAGTTTTAACAGTGCTGTAAACCATAATAAGAGAAAAATAGTTCTATTTTCTAAACCAGATCTAGTACTAAAAACTGTCTGAGGCGAGGTCGGACCTGATAGGAACAGATGTGATGCGCATCCCCTGACCATCTCTAAGTACTGTGCTGTCTTTTGTTCTGAAAGAGAAAAATGTCTTCAAATGCATCGTATTACTATTGTTTGTTTGGGTGGTAAATTGAGCAACGGTGCTTGTTCGTGTGAGGTGAAGTCATCCTGACGTAGATGATGGTTTTTATTTAGGCACACACTTTGTGAAGAGATGACCCATCGTAAAAAGCTTAGTTCCAACCAGACAATTGCATAGCCCTGGGTTTGTCTCTTTTCCACTTGACTGTGCTGATTTGTAAACCGAATGGGAGGCAATATTCCTTGATCAGAGGGACAAACTAGTACCATAACAAGGATTGTTATGCAATAGATAACTCCCAGGTCCCCTTGTCTTCAGCACCCTGGCACTGGGATCAATTAATCAAATGCCTAAAGGCCATGATTAATGAAAAAACATCAGATAGGTCTAAGTGAAGAAAATCATTAAGAGAGACTGAGAGTCATAAGCTTATCAAAAGCTAAATGTAGATTTAAAGAATAATATGAAAATTTTATACTATAAATAGAAAATTGCGAAGCACCCTTAAAAATGATAAACATCTAGGTATGGTTGTCAGTTACTGTGGTTAGACCTTCTAAAAGGCTTAGGCAAGAGTTATTCTCGGTGACGATGATGCAAAGAGAGAGCTCTTGCTCTACACAATGTGGTGACTCTGCCTTCATTTAAGCTCAGTGTCATAAGTGACCCTTGGAAAAATAAGATGGAGACTTAAATTTGAGTTCTAAGCTGTAACCAAGCACGTGAAACAGATGTTGTGTGTCTTTACATCCTTTAAACCCTAAAGAGTTATTACTGATGAATACTCTGTTTACCTGTTCTCCCTCCTGTGCACAAAACTGAGGCGCCTTTTAACACATTCACCAAGCCAGAATTCTCTTGCTGCCAACCCTATTTATCCAGTCAAAACTCGCTTGAAAATACGTTCCTTGACCAATAGCACATATCTTTAGAGTCACACCAAATCTCCAGGTTTCTAGCTGGCACAGTAAGTGTTTAAAGAGAAAAGGATTTGTCTTGAGTCACATTTGGAGGGGTTCTAACCCCCATCATCCCCATGTTCCTGTGTGGTTATAAAGTGGGACAAGATGATCAGTGTCATCAACCAGGAAGCAAAAGCAAAGAGGAAGAAGTTAGCTAGCATCCCACAAGACCTCTCATAGGCCCTTCCACAATGACCTAAGACCCCTCATAAGGTCTCACCTCCTACAAGCTTATTATATCTCCATAATGGGAGAAATCAAAAGGAACAAACCTTAATGATACATGAATTTTTAGGCAAGGTGTCTGTAACTAGAAGTCTCCCACAACTAGAACCCTTGTTGCTGGGATAAACCCTGCAACTAAAGGCAACTTTGAGTGAGAAAAGGTTTTGACTTACAGATTCTAGTCAACCGTGGAGGGAAACAAAGGCAGGCACTCAAGGAAGGAACCTCTCATCTATGGAGAAATAGCTCTTAGTGACTTGCTCAAATACCTTTCTATAAAACAGAACTCAACCTGCCTAAGGATGATGGCACCACCCACTGTGTGCACCTTCTATGTCAATGAAGAATTAAAGAATGCCTCAAAGGTATAGGCCAATAGGATAAGGGTGGCAATTCTTCAATTGAGGGTTCTTTTTTTCCAACTTGACAACAAAGATTATCTGGTACATCCACATCCTTAGTTAACCTATGTCACTGATTATCTTTGTATGGATAAAATACCACACTCCTAAAGAAAGGTTATCCTTCCATTTAGATATTGTGGATACCATATTCTCATCATAGAGTCATCTGAATTTTCAAGGCATTACTGCAGACTCAGGTAAGACAAAGGGAATACTTATATTTAGAGATGTGGATAAAAATCTCTGCTCTATCTCCCATCCAGCTTTGTGAGCAGTTGGCAACATTTAAGGATGAGAATCAAACAGCAGAAAGAATAGTCTGCAGGCATCATTCCCAGATAGAAACTCTGCTTCACTCCTGAGTACAAACGGTATCAGCCTGGTCTATTGCTTCAACTGGAAAAGAGTTCGTGATATTGCACTGAGTGTCTGATTAACATAAGAGCAATTGCCAAACACGTCTTCTAGCTTGCATTAAGCTCTCAGTCTAGCATCGTTTTGGTGGTATTGTTGATGTCACTACTAGAATACTGACAAGAAATATTGACACTGAGCAGAACAGCCAAGTGGCAATGGGGAACCCAGAACAAGCATATCTAAGTTCTAGTAAGAAATAGATTACACATGTACTTCAAATTGTTAATTATAGAGCATTCATTGGAAGGACCACGTGCCAAGATCGGCTTAAGTTTCACAGATTTATAAAGGGTTTGTAAAATGCCTAGAGTCTCACAATACTAGGAAACCCAGCCATGATCTCCCCAAACATGGAGAGGAAGAAATAGAGCTATGCTTCTAGAACCACGAAAGAGTTGACAATACAGTAGAGGGATCATTCTGCAAAGCAGTGATGGAGATCAGAAAGTGAACAGAGACTGTACAATCATGCTTCAACCTGCTTTAGAGCCATTATTGCCCTGGGCCTGGCAAGCTGGGTCCTTTGAGACTCTGTAGTTACTTTGGTTAAATGCCTGGGTGTAAAACATGTCAGAAGTTGACTTTTGTAGGCCAAGGTGAGACTGATTCTGATCTAAAGTTGCAATGGACTTCCCCCAAGTTCTCTATCACCCAGGCAGAAGGTAGGGTCTACCCTTTAGAACATCTGACAATGCGGGATTGGGCTCTGATGTTTTCTGGACTGGAATTTTATCTTGGAGTTTCAACTATGTTAATAGATATGCTCTTGGAATGCCACCTTGAAATTCACATGCATTTTGGTTTGCAACAGTAAAAGCTTCCTGTCACGAACATTGTGACATGTTTAGACATGGCTCCTATTGCTCAATTTGCTGTAATTAAATTATCATTTTTGGAGTTAATGTGAAGAAATGTTCTTCATTTGTTTGTTATTGTTGTTGTTGAATGATTTCGAAGGCAGAATCTCTCTGTAGCTCAGGTTGGGCTGAAACTCGTGATCCTCCAGCCTGTTTCATGAGACTTCAGATAATATCACTACGCCAGGATTTTGAGAGTTTACATCTATGGAGTGAAAGTCAGGTCCCTTAAAAAGGTTCAGTTTGTTTCCAAGACACCAACAGTCACTACTGTAAACCTCATTACAAAGATGTAGTAGAACTAGAAATTGAATAAAAGTAGTACATTATTCATCAATAATAATTTATTTCAAAATAATTGTGACAAGTGGAAATTTTGCTTCACTGTTTCTGGTGACTACTTTAAAATTACTGTCAGTACTCCCTGGGATGCTTAGTTTTTTATTAAGTTCTAATGCTGGTCAACTATTTAAAATGATGTTTACATTGGTCAATATGTAAAACTACATTTTTTTGGGAGTATTGTAAAACATTTAAAACTGACCAAATAGTTCAACTTTTGATGTTGAGTGATTCTTTGAGAAGACTTCTATTGAAGTTTTTTAAATTTAAATTTAATTTTGGAGCTTCACACACATAGAGAATGGATTGCTACCCTTTGGAATCCCCTTTCCTTTTCCTCAGAACCTTTTACTCTTTCCAACTGCGATGCTGCTATGCCAGCGGCTACAGCTTTGAGAAAACAACTCTTCCCATCAACTCCTAAGGAACCATTAATTCTCCAAAGCTCCCTGGAAAGGGGCTGGACTTGGTGAGACTGAATCGTCCCACAGCAAAGTAACAACTGTCTGAAGTAATGTACCCGCCAGGTTCACTGACCTAATCATTGCTTATTGTTCAAAGGGTTATGGAATACCACATATACCCATAATTACCTATGATGATTACATGTGAATTAAGTATTAAGTAGATTATAACCAATCTTCAGCTTGACATCCTTCAGAGAAGATACAAAGGGCAAACTAGAATTACAAGTTCCTGACCCAAATGCTTAACCGTCAGCCCATGTAGCCTCTTCTCCTAGGAGCTGCTTAGAAAAATAAGGTACAGATTCACTTCACGTGAAGTACTCCCAACAGAGCAAGCTCATGGCCACATCCCAAATTCTCATTCATTCCGCACATGCTTACCAAACCACCTCCCACTAAATCACAAAGTAAACAATTGAAAGAGACTATCAGGAAGCACTTGACATAATGATTCAACCTCAATAAAATATTTATGACCCCCTCTTTCACTCAGGAAACTATTTGATACCATCATGGAGTGAGTAAGTTGGAAGCGAGGAAGGAACGTTGACGTCAATGCTCATTATATTAGTGGAATAAATATCGATGGGCAGTGAGGGAGTACTGTGTCAATGGAAGGGGCCTGCATTCCCTTTCAATTAGCACACCAGGAAGCACTGACAGTCCCGTCTGATAACTGATGTCTGTTTATAAAGGAGGGTCTTGCCTGACATTGGAAATATCCGAGATTTAGTTTTATCTGTGGTTAGATATGTGTGCTGTTAAATATCATTTTATAGTTTTAATATGATTTTAAAAAGACTCACATTCTTTAATTATATGTGTGTTAGGGTTAGGGTTGGGTGTGAATATATGCACACGTGTATGTGGTTCTCCACAGAGGCAAGAAGTTGCCTTTGGATCCCCGGGAGCTGACGTTATAGAGGGTTGTGGACCACCTAGGATAGGTGCTGGGAATCAAACCCAGTTCCTCTGCAAGAGCAACAGATGCTTTTAACCAGTGAGTCAATTCTTCAGTTCTTTTTAACCTTGTTTGAAAATCTGTGAATTCCATCTTGTAATTTATTTTGTATTTGCTGTGACTATTTACTCCTGAGTGTGTATTGGGTGTGCATAAGTGTACCCGTACATGCAAGACAAGCATATAGAGGTCAGAACAGGGCTTCGATTGTCTTCATTCATTTCCTTCTCATTGCCACAAGTTAGGGTCGCTCACTAAGAATGAAAATGATCTTTTTGGCTAAGCTGTGTGCCCAGCAAGCTATCAGGATTCACCTGTCTCCCTTCTCAATGGCCTGTGCTGGCTTCTGTGGATGCGAAACTAGCATTTTACTACTGAGCAGAAAAATAATTGCCCTGTGACATACCTCAAGTTTCATTCCTAATATAAGCCAAATAATAAATGTCCTACAATCAAATATTTTGTCTTAAGGAGCTTTCTGAAAACAGTAAGATACTGTTGGCTGATGAGAGTCACAGACTCTCAGAAACGATAGCATACACAGGTTGTAAAGCTCCCTCAGTCAGTAAAGAGCTTGCGTTGCAAGCAAGAGGACCCAAGATTGATCCTCAGAAGCCACATTAAAAGGTGAGAAGTGCAACCCCATAAGAACAACAATGCCAACCAACCAGAGCTTCCAGGGACTAAACCACTACCTAAAGTCTATACATGGACAGAATCTGGGCTCCAACTGCATACGTAGCAGTGAATAGCTTTGTTGGGGCACCAGTGGAAGGGGAAGCCCTTGGTCCTGTTAAGGTTGGACCCCCAGTGTAGGGGATTGTTGGGTGGTGGTGGTAGTGGTGGTAAGGGGTGTGGATGGGGAGGGGAACACCCTTATAGAGTGGGAGGGGGAGGGTCTAGGGGGCTGATGAACAGGAAACCGGGAAAGGGAATAACATTTGAAATGCAAATAAGAAATACCCAATTTAAAAAAATGGGAAATAAATAAATAAATAAGTAAATAAGGTGAGAGGTGGTAGTATGAACTTTCAGTCTCAGAGTATCAAGGAAAAGACAGGTGTACTTCTAGGGATTTAGTATCTGCTATTTGGTAAATTCCAGGCCAGTGAGAGACTCTGTCCGCCAAAATGGGTCATACTGTCCATCCAGGGAATGACACCCAAAGTCTCCTGGTTTCCACACCTTCAAACACACTTGCTGTAGTCATGTGTGAACCTCTTTGCACACACTAAACACACAAACAATAAATAATACAAAGACAGACAGACAGACAGACAGGCAGACGGAAAGACAGATAAAAAGAATCAAGAATTCAAAAAGGAAAATTATTATTTTGGGTTTTGTGTGCCTGGGTTTCTAGATCCTTCTGAGCATTCTGAACAAGAATGATAAAAAAAATTCTTATTTTTAAAGGTCGGGACCTTTTACTTTTTAAACTAACATTTCAGTGCTAGTTTGAATTCTGTGAAGTGTTTTTCCTTTGTGGGAGGAGGCCCCTCAGTGCACTCTGAGGCAGCACAGTGATTTGATGAAGGGATTATTGGCTTTTGTACTTGAGTCTAAAAGACTTTTGAAGTCAAGAGTCCCTCTTTTGACCCTGAGCTCCATTCTGTCATGTACGTACAGCCGCTCAGAGTCCTCGGGTGTAAAATTAGAAGGGAAAGAAATTAGAAAAGCAAAGACAAAAGAAAATACGAGCTAACATTTCTAAAAATAATTCCTGTAACAGGAGCACTCGGATTTGAAATTGTCAAGAGCGTGTTAAGTCCTCTCCACTCCCAGTTTCTCAACCCTTCCTGGTACTGTCGCTGGAAGCCGAGGAGAACCTTGCGTTTCTCAATGGCCTTCCTGTGTCACCTACTTAGGACTGTTTGAGTTGCCTAACATAGCACGTACAATTTCTTGACAGATCTGAGATAAGACACGTCCTCAAGACCGCTCCCTCCTCCATTACCTGTTTTAGACTTTCATGGCCACTACTCTGTCCACAGGCAAGTCAGCCTGTGTTGTGTTGAGGTGTCTTCTCCACGTTCCTCCAAGTTCCTGTCCATATCTACAGCCAGTTGATGCAAAATTCCTGGTCGGGGGGTGGGTACTTAATTATCCTCCCAGTCTCTTGACTATAGAAGGTGGACTGATCTGTGAGAAGTTAAAGAAAACTAGGATGATCAGAAAGAGGAAAAGCTGACTCCGAAGAAACTGTGTAGGGATTTTAAAAAGGGTTGGGGGAAGTGGGAGTCTTTTAGCTTCTGTTGGACAAAGGAAGGCTTGTCTGGAGGGGGTTTTGCAACACCCAAGAAGGTAAAAATAAACAAATAAATAATAAATAAATAAATCTAAGCATATATTAGAATGCATCAGTTACCAAAGCAGTATGTTCTCATGGCATGAGTAAAGACAGAGCAGAGGCATAGAGGAAAGGAATAAACATATAAATTTCCCTCTTCCTGGATTCTGATTATGAAATTATTGTCTGCCTCCTTTCAGACATTTGTTATATAAATGACATGTCTGACTCCCAGCAACCAGAAATCACTGTCAACCTCAGTCCAACAGTCCTGTTTAGAATTTTCTAGTAGGGCTGGGATTCACACAAAGCAGGTCAAAACCAAGGAAGAAACTGGGCCTTTGTGGTACACAGCCTTCCTTTCTTAGGACTCCTGTGCCTCTGTAAGGCTGCTTCCCTTGGTTTCTCTCCAGCACACGCATTTCTTTGAAGCCTGCTGCCTCCTATGGATGCTTCTCTCTCTGCTTGGTGCCTGGCGGCTCTGGTGTCCATACGATTTCTTTTATGCCACTGTGCATCGGTCATTTCCTCAGCAATCGCACTCCCAGAAAGAGGGGCGCCTCTTTCTGTGTGTTTTCCCAGAGATTCAAAATCTACTCCTCTGTTGCAGCAGGTCATTCCTGAACCTTGCTGCCTGCTTTGTTCTAATTTGATGCTGGGAATGGAAGCTGGGCTACAGTAATTGACATTCTTAAATACTGTTTCAGGAACAAAGCAGATGGCTCAGTTGAAGCACATGGACTTGACTTCAAACCCCTTAACCTACATGAACCGATGAACATAGCAGTGTATACTAATTGTTCGCATTTCTTCTAGGCTCCGCCCCACAGTTACCCAGGCAACAGGCAGGTATGCCTGACTCACTATAAAAGGGGCTGCTTTGCACCCTCCTCTTTCTCTTCTCTGGCTCTCTTATCCCTCTGACCTTTCTCTCCCCATTTCTCCTCCCCCCCTCTCTCTCGAGGTGCTCATAGCCTACCTCTACTTTGTTGCTCTTGCTCTCACTCTCACTCTCGCTCTCGCTCTCTGCCTTTCTTTGTCTCTACAACCCCCTCAACTCTTCTCCCCATGCCCTAGATAAACTCTATTCTATACAATACCTTCATCATGTGGCTGGTCCTTCAAGGGGAAGGGATGCCTTAGCATGGACCTGCAGACGCACCCCTTCCCCTGCACCATACCATGCCTCCATCGAACATTTCCCTGTCTTCTTCTTCTTCTTCTTCTTCTTCTTCTTCTTCTTCTTCTTCTTCTTCTTCTTCTTCTTCTTCTTCTTCTTCTTCTTCTTCTTCTTCTTCTTTTATAAAACACAGCACTTAGAATCTGAAGGAGCAGAGACAGTCATGTCCTTAGAGCTCACAGCCCAGGCAGTCTAGCCTAGTAAGACCCAAAACACTGAGATACATTGCCTCAATCATTAATTAGACATTCCAGGGACCCCATCTGAGGTTGTCCTCAAACCTCCAAGCACACCTGCTTACCAATAGCTCCTTGGGACAGGGTGGAATTGTGCACCCAGCTTCTCTCTCTACACTTGAACTTCCTGTTATACTTTCACAAGTATTGTGCGTCTTGTCACAGCAACTGTGAGTTCAGATGTGGAGCTGTCCCATGTCCTCAAGCCACTCCTTTTGTTCTTGTCATCCATCATCTCTCCCTCTTGCACAAAGACTTCCGAGTCTCTGAAGGAGGGCGTAGTGTCCATATTCCAAATAGGGCTGAACATCCTCAGGCATTCATTCTCTGCCTCTCGGTGAATCCCAAGTCTCTGCAAACAGAAGCTCCTCTGGTGCGGATTGAGAGACCCGTCAGTCTGTGAGCACAGTGATAAATCAGTAGGAGCTGGTTTAATATGATGCCCACTTCGCAGAAGAGCAAAAGACTCTCTGCTAGATTCTGGGGTATTTCTGGTGGAGGTGTCCACCAGCTGATGAATGACTAGTCAAAATGTGGTCTGTTTGCACAATAGTGCATGGCTAAGCTGCTAAGGAGAAATAAAATTATATAACTCACAGGCAAATTGATGGAAATGAAATAAAGCATTCTGAGTGATATTACCCAGATCCAGCAGGACATGTAACATGTTTTTTCACCCTCTCATTTGTAAATGTTACCTTTAAATCCCTTTTATTATTTACTAAAATTTATTAATTAAGATACAATTTTGTTACTTTCTCCCTCTTTTTATTTACTGCCTTGACCTTTCCCTCACTTCCTCACAGTGAGAGCCTCTTCTTCTTTGATCACTATTCTTACAAGCATACACACATGCACACACACACACACACACACATATACATACACACACATACACACACACGTACATACATACACACACATACAAACACATACACACACATACACACACGCACACACACATACACACACATACATACACACACATACACACACATACACACACACGTACATACACACATACATACACACACATACACACACGCACACACACATACACACACACGTACGTACATACGCACACATACAAACACATACACACATACACACACATACACACACGCACACACATACACACACATACACACACACATACATACACACACATACATACACACATACACACACGCACACACACATGTACATACACACACATACATACATACATACACACATACATACACACATGCACACACACATACACACACATACATACACACACATACATACACACACACACACACGTACATACACACACATACATACATACATACATACATACACACACATACACACACATACACACACACACACACACACACACACATTTCAAGCTGGTATTTACCAGGAAGCGCCATACTACTGGCTGTTACATTGCTGAAAGGCATTACGCATGCTACTGGAAAAGGAAACAGAGCATCAATGTCACCCAGGGAAGAACCCTGTGAGCTACAATGCTGACCAGATTGGCCTGGCTGCTGGTGGCATGAATGTTGCGGATGTAGCCATCCATTATTTTCCTGGATTCTACAAGACGAAACCCATACACAGAACCATTACTTGGCCGAGAAGCTGTGGCTTGAGATTACTAAATCTTTTCCTTTACAGATGGTTCCCTTCTTTTTTAAAAAAATAATTATTCTCAGTAAAATCATTATTTTTAAAGTTAGCATACACACTGTACACAGCATTAGTTGTATAAAATCAGGTCACCCAACTGTATAGTGTACCTTGAACAAGACTCTCCATACAGTCACTATTGCTTCCCCATTTCTTTCCCCTCTTACTCCCAATTATCCCATTCATGCCTCTACATAGTTTTGATTATCCCTTCACCAGATGTATGCATGTATATATTTGTTTTGTGTCTTTATAAAATCTAGGCACACAAATGAGAGAAAACATTTGTACTATTTGGTTTTCTGAGGCTGACTTAATCCATGTATATAATATAATTGAATCAGCCTGCACCCATTTTCCTGAAAATAATCTCTAATTTCTAACGTTCTGCTCTATAGATGAATAAAGTACCATTGTTAAATACATTGTTAACGTTATGAAGTTCTCAAGTAAAATGTTTTTATGTATTTTATAAAGCTTGGCTTTGTTAAGAGAGCTGCAGTACACATTGAAGTACTTATCTTGGACTAGGTTGACTTAGGGTCTCTCATTTATGTTTCCTTTAGTTGGGGCTGGTTTACAGTTCACAGGTTCAGTCCACTGTCTTCATGGAGGGAAGCATAGTGTCAGACAAGAAGGCATGGTATTGAAAAAAAAAAAGGCATGGTATTGGAGAAGTAGCCGAGAGTGTAGATCCACCAGCAGCAGGAAGAGCGATCCCCTGGGATTGGCTTGAGTGTTTGAAATCTGAATGCCTATTCCTAATGACACATTTCCTCCAACAAGTCCACACCTATGCTAACAAGGCCACACTTCCTGATAGCACCACTCTCTATGATCCTATTGGGACGTTTTTATTCAAACCACTCGTTTGACTTACATTCAGCTCGACTTCAAATGTCCCTATTGATAGTTTATCATCGTCTCTCTCTGTTTAAAAGTTCAAAGTCTTGTCTGAGACTCACGCAAATCTCTTAACTGTCACCCCTTTTAAAAAGAAAATGAAAAGGGAGATTACATATTTCTAACATACTATGGCATACAATATACATTACTGTTGCTCAAGGGAGGAAAGAGATCACAGTGAGGAAATACTAAATCAAAGAAAGACCAAAAACCAGGTGGGCAAACTAATTTCTCTATCTCCATGTCTGATGTCAAAACACTTTTCAGATTTCCAGCTTTTCTGACTGCAACATACTCCCATCTCTTGGATTGGTTCTACTCCCTGTTAGCAGCTTGCCTTAGCAGGTATCCTACAGCTCTGGCGTCTTCAACATTTTGGGGCCTCCACTGAAATCCAAGCTTCACTTTCACAGCTTCGAAAAATGGCCTATTTGGGTCTCCATACAGGGACACCCCTGACATATTATGACCTCATAAGCTTTCCTTAGCCAGGAATAGAGATTCTACGACCCCTTTCTTGTATCCTTGTCTCTACAGCCAGAACGACATAGCTGAAGATGCCAATTTCTGCTGATTGCTGGAGCTGAACATGACTCTCATGTTCAAATACATTTTCGTCATCTTTCCCTCACTGCCTAAGATCGGCTGTCCTGGAACTGGACCTGTAGACCCCAGGTTAGCCTAGAAAGCAGACTATTGGGATTAAAGGTGTGTGTCTTAAAGGTGGTGTCTGATTTCTTGAGTTCTTTATATATTTTGGATATTAGCATTCTGTTAGATGCAGGGTTGGTCAATTTCCCTAATGTATAGGCTGACACTGTCCTATTGACAGTGTCCTTTGTCTTAGAGAAGCTTTTCAGTTTCATGAGGTTCCATTTATTGATTGTTGATCATATTGCCAGATCTGTTGGTTAAGGAAGTTGTCTCCTCTACCAATGTCTTCTCCACTTCCTCTTCTGTTAGATTTAGAGCATACACTTCTATGTTAAGGCCTTCTGCTATCGAGGATGTGGAGCTAGAGGGAAATTCCTCCATTGTCTGTGGGGTACAAACTTGTACAACCAGTTTGGAAGTCAACTTGGTGTTTAGTCCGAAAATTGGGAATACTTCTACCTTAAGACTCAGCTATACCACTCTTGGGCATATACGCAAAAGACATTCCAACATCCCACAAGGACACTTGCTCAACTATGGTCACAGAAGCTTTATTTGTAATAGCCAGAAACTGAAAACAACCTAGATGTCCTTAACCAAAGAATGGGCAGTGATGATGTGGTTCATTTACACAATGAAATACTTTGCTATTTAAAACAAGCACACTATATAATTTGCAGGAAAATATATAGAACTAGAAAATATTATCCTGAGTGAGGTAAGTCAGACCCGGAAAGAAATGAATGGTATCCACTAATAAGTGGATATTACCACAGGGTACAAAATAAACATAGTACAATCTACAGACCCCCAAAAGGAAGGTAATAAGGAGGACCCAAAGGAGGATGCTTCACTCTTACTCAGAAGGGGAAATAAAATAGACATTGGAGGCGGATGGAAGCAGAAAATGGGTGGGAAGGGGGATGGGGAGGGCAATTAGGGAGGAACAGGTTGGGGCGTAGGGAGAGAAATGGCTGGGAGAGAAAATGGAAATCATTGGGTAGCATCTCTGAGACAATCTGGAGACTTAGGAAAGGGGAGATTCCTGGAAACCTATGGGGTGACCCTATCTGAGAATCATAACAGAGTGGTTTATTGAGCTTGAACTACCCAGTGCCTGTAGCCAGTGGAACTTTTAGTAGAGGGAGGGGTACATCACCACAACCATAACAACTTCAACACAAAATATGTCCTGCCAGCAATTCGTGCAGGGACAAAGATGGGACAGAGATTGAGGGGGAGGCCAATCAATGACCGGCCCAACTTAAGACCCAACCTACAGGAGATCATCAACCCCCGACACGGTTTGTGTTACTCTGCTATGCTTGCGGACAGGGGCCTAGCATAACAGTCTTCTGAGAGGCTTCACCCAGCAGCTGATGGCAATGGAGGCAGAGATTCACAGCCAAACACCAGACAGAGGTAGGGGAGTCTTCTGGAAGAGTGGAAGGGACATAAGGATGGAGGGGAGGTGGAGGGGTCAAGGACACCACAAGAAGACATACAGTGTCAACTAACGTCGGTCCATGGAGACTCAGAGAATGAACCATCGATCAAAGAGCACTCATGGGCTGTGCCTCGGCTGCCTAAGTAGGAGACGTGCAGTGCAGTGTTCAGGTGAGTCCTCTAAACATGGGTTAGGGGCTATCTCTACTCTGGTGTTTGCCCTTGGATCCTTTTCCTCCGAACTGGACTGCCTCGTCTGGCCTTAGTGGGATAGCATACGTCTAGTCCTACTGATACGCCTAGTCCTACTGCAACTTGATATACCAGGGCAGTTGGTGCTCATGAGACAGGCAGAAGCTGGAGGGGAGTCTGACAGGGGTGATATGATTGTCATGTAAAATGAATAAATAAATTTTAAAAACTTCTAAAACTCCTTTTCTTAACAATCTTAAAGAAGTCATTCCAAACAGTGAGACTGACACATCAAAACTCCCCCAGAAGACACTCTCTGAGTGGCAGTTCAGAAATAGAGAGAGAGACCTCAGGGTTTAGAGAATATTTCTTTTTTTTTTCTCAATATAATTCAGAAAAAGTGAAAAGAATTGCAGTCCTTCGTGGTTTATCAAATAATATTGTTATCTCTGAAACACTGCGTAGACACAAAAGGATAAGGGCCAAGATGCCCTTCCATTCCTTTACCCTTTTGGTGTGGCCACCTTTTTATCCGGTTCCTGAAAACAAGAAAAAGTCGAAGCAGGGTGAGCTGCAGGCAGCTGCAGTAGTCAGATAACCGCAGATGCACGGGGCGGCGGCGGGGGGGTGGGGGGGGACTTGGCAGAACAGTAGGGAGAAGGAGTTAAATAAATGCATCCTCATATCTATAATGGCATTATCTGCCTAGACTTATGGATTGTTGAATTTTCTCACTGTAAGGTTGGAACACAAAGACACAGAAGTAGAAGACAATTCCATTTTTTTTCCCAACAAGTACAAGGATAACAACTGCTAGCATCCTGTATCTTAAATTTTCACAAATAGTTTCCACAAGAAATGCTAAAGATGTGGTATGATGCAAAAGACTCGTGGCTAAAATTTCTGATTTGTTAGTGGTCGTGATGGCTGATGCAGAAAGAGTCAAACCAAACCCTCTGATCCCTCTTTACCTCCAAGCCTTAGGAACAGGAGCCTCCAAATTAGTGATGTACATCTCTGAGGAAATGTAAAAGGCTCTATATAGATATGAGACAAGAATATAAAAATATAAATCGATTTAATGGCTATATTTCTTTCTTTGAAAACTGGGTTGATAAGAGCTATAGTATGCATTGTATGGAAAGTTTATACAGATTTCTAAGTACAAAATATGTTCTGTGTGTTTACTGTTAAAATACATGACAGTTGAGAAATTACAATGATGAAATGTTTCAGAAAGGTGTTTCAGATATCAAGGCTTTGTAGACCCCAAATTCAGTACAAGGAGGCCAATTATCCATTTATTTAAATATATATATATATATATGTTTTGTTTTTAAAGGTTTTTAAATACATTTAAATTAAATTTTCAAGCCAATGTGATTGTAGCTTCATGTAAAACTCAATCACTCTCTCATGCCACAGGAATTATAAAGATCTGCTTAAATTTCTGCAAATTACCTTTGTAAACAATATGGGGTCAGAGATGACTGGGGACAAGTTGATGTTATACAAAAATTTCACCATTATGGGTGAAAATGTATGTTCATTGCTGCAAATATCAAACATCGGATCTTTCTTTTTTTCAAGGAAATAAACATTTTAATTTTAAGTAAAGCAATGGAATAATTAAAATGAAAATCATGAAGTTTTTGGAGTCAATCTTAAATTACAATAAAAAGTAAAGGAAATATAACTGCAATTTGGTTGCCACTTTGCCATATTTTACTAAATTAAACTTATAAGATTATCAAGTCCTTATTTTCACTAGCTAAATCTGAAATAAACAATAGTCATGTGGTTTATAATGATCATATTAATGAGTATAAGTATAGAATTTTTTAAACTTTTTTTGCTGGTACTTTTTTTTCTTTTTTTTATCTTTATTAACTTGAGTATTTCTTATTTACATTTCGATTATTATTCTCCTTCCTGGTTTCTGGGCCAACATCCCCCTAACCCCTTCCCCTTCGCTTCTCTATGGGTGTTCCCCTCCCTATCCTCCCCCCATTACTGCCCTCCCCCCAACAATCACGTTCACTGGGGGGTTCAGTCTTGGCAGGACCCAGGGCTTCCCCTTCCACAGGTGCCCTTACTAGGCTATTCATTGCTACCTATGAGGTCAGAGTCCAGGGTCAGTCCATGTATAGTCTTTGGGTAGTGGATCTTTATTCTATTCTTTATTCTATTCTTTATTCTATTTAAAGGCATTTAATAAACACTTTACATTGAAACACAATACAACCCCACCAGAGGTCCCAGGGACTAAGCCACCAACCAATGAGTACACATGGAGGGGACCCATGACTCCAGCCATATATGTAGCAGAGGATGGACCTTGTCAGGCATCAATGGGAGGAAAAAGCCTTGGTCCTGTGAAGGCTTATGTCCCCATTGTAGCCTAATGCCAGGGTGTTGAGGTTGGAATGGGTGGGTGGGAGTGGGAGCATCCTGGTAGAGGCAGGGGAAAGGGGAAAGGGGATAACATTTGAAATGTGAATAGATAGAATATCCAAGAAAAATAAAATTACAAAAAACCCTTAAAGTACTTTGAAATTCCATCTCACCTAGTCTTCATGGTTCTCATTAAGAACACAAATGATAAAAAATGCCATGATGACAGCTTTTGGGATAGCTCCCGTTCCATAAAGACCAAGCTGCACATCTGCTACGTATGTGTGGGGAGGCCTAGGTCAAGCCCACGTATGGTGGTTCAGACTCTTAGAGCCTCAAGGATCCAAGTCTCACAGAAACTTGAGTTCTGTAGGTGGATATCCACGGGGGCCTACCCACTCAGAGAAGGGTCAGTGGATGGGGGAAGGATTGTGGGAGGGCCAGGAGGGCCAGGAGGGAGGCAGTGAGCAGAGTATAAAGTGAATAAGTAAAAGATATAATAAAATAAAATTTAATTAAAAAAAGAAACACACTGCAACAATAATAAGATGATAAGAATCTATGTCAGTTTGAATCATCTCCCACTGTGCTGACAATCTGCGGTCATGTGTGATGGCACATGTCTACAGCCTCTGAAATCCTAGCCCTGGGAAGGCTGAAGCAGGGAGATCGTGAGTTCAAGACCAGCCTTGGCTACAGAGCCATACTGTCAGTCTTGATTTGGTGTCAATATTGATCATAAATAAAATAAGTGAAAGTTTAAAAGACAATTACAGGATAGAGAGTTCAGCAGTGAGTAGCTCTTGTTTCTCTGGCAGAGAACTGGGGTTTATAACCCTCACAGAGTACCTCACAAATGTCTGCAGCCCTATTCTGCTATCCAATGCATTTCCGAACTTCATCCATCTTATCTAGTTTTGGTGAATATATATATATATATATATATATATATATATATATATATATATATATATGGGCCACATGTGGGTCAGGCTCTGAATGGCCATTCCTTGAGTTCCTGCTCTAAACTTTGGTTCCTTATCCCTTCCTATGGATATAATTTTCCCCCTTTTAAGGAGTGGGAGCATCCGCATTTTGGTCATCTTCTTGAGCTTCCTGTGGTCTGTGACTCCTTCAGTACAGGCATGCATTTGATGTATAAACATACGTGTAAGTACTCACACATGTGTGTAATATAAAATAAACCTATCATAAAAAAAAGGAAAACAATCATAGTTACCTGTAGTCGGGGAAATACAGCTCCGTGAACTGCTGGCTATCTAAACATAGTGGCCTGAATTCTGCTCCCCAGAATTCACATACACATTGAACATGCCAGTGCCAGCAGTGAGAGGGACATCCAGTGTGAGGAGTGGGGAGGGGTTTACTAGCCAGCCAGTATTACTGCAATACCGAGGTTAAGATTCAGTAAGTGACCGTAAATCCTAAAATAAAATCGATAAATAAATAATTCAGGATAGACGGGCTGATTCCAATCTTTGGGTTCCACATGGGAAGGCGCATACATCCATGAACACATGTAGGGAAGACATGACATTAGACATGGGTAACAGCTGTATGATTCCAGATTTCAGTGGGAGTGGTGATCAGAGGGAGAAAGAGGTCACATGTCCAAAGGAATTTTAAAATCTAGCTGGAGAGACACCATTAGGTTCCATGCGACCTCTGTCAACTGAATGTTTGCTTTCTGGGACCCCAGTTCTGTCCCTGGAGCCAGCCTTCCTTTTTGTGTGCAGGTAGCAAACATTGGAACAGAGTTATTACCCTACCTCTTTGCTACGTCACGCTTCAGGTCTTCAGCTTGCCTTGATTTAATCTTTACTCATCTCATTTGCCACAGGGTATTGCTATTGGACATTGGATCGTTCTCAAGGTATATTTTGGATCTGTTATGTATGTCATTCATTAGATGACAGGTTTCTTTATGAATCTATGTTGGCCAATCATATCAAAGTTCCTGACTTCTACTAGGTTGGTTGGATCGAGAATTTACTTGCCTCATCTATTCCGTGAACTGTGTGTGGGGGGATGCTCTAACCCCTTGCTGCTTGTTAGAAGCCTGAAACCATCTTCTTCAATTACCCCCCAGCGTTCTCTTTAGAGCACACCTTTTTATTGATATTTCCTATTTTTAATATAGTCTTATGTCTGTATAGCCTGAGGGTTTCTCAAACCATAAAAGCTTGATTTCTTGGGGATTTTTTTTTCTTAACACATCTTTCCTCTGGTCATGTGCCTACAATTTTCTTTTACTTGAATCAATAAAAACTTGGGTTGAATTTCCCAAAATGATTGGAAATCTCTTCTAGTAAATTTCCAAATTCATCGTTGATCTGCAGTGTTTCCTTTTATTCCAGAAAAAAAATAACTGTTTTCTGTTACTAGGTAACAAAGGATCGTCTTTGCTTTGGTTTTCCAGTAACATGATACTCATTTCCTCTGCACTGTCAACATCAGTGACATCACATGCATCCATCGCTACCAAAATTCTATTTACGTTCATCCTATTATTTCCTAAAATGTTAGCAGCTTCTGGTTTTGCTGGTTCTCACTGTGGACCTCACATCTTTTTTACTTTATTTTTTTTCGATGCCCAAGCCTTTTGTGTATGATACTAGCAGTCTATAGCAGTGTGGAACTCTTTAGGAAGATTCTGGGTTTTCCTCTCTACTGGTTCTTGTTCTCCCAGCTTTGATCCCTTACCTATTTTCAAAGCCAGTTTTATACTTAAAGGGTTTTTTATTTAATATGATGAAGCTCCCATGTTCCAGATAACACTGATTTTTTTTTTATTAAACTCTACTTTCTAGCATTGAGATGAGCACTTTAAAAAGAGTTCATTATCTGGGCTGGAGAGATGTCTCAGCCTTTAGAGGTTAGGCTCACAACCAAAACTGCTTCATCAATCATAACATTTTAAAAACATTATGCTCTTCAATTGTAGAGGTTAGGCTCATAACCAAAACAATTGATCTTTGATTGTCTCTACAAAACAGTAAAAATAAAAAATTACCACTCAGATATATCTAGTTATATTGTATAAGCAATATATATTTTACAATATATGCACAGTCCAATAGGATTATTGATCTAGATTTTAAAATATTTGACTGCAACATGTGGAATTAAATCATGTGGAAGATAATTTCACCAACAAAATGAAAATCTGTGATATCAATTTTTGGTAATGATTGATTTGGAGTCATTGTTGAGGCAACTGCCACAGAGTTTGGAAAGATGTGTGGAAGTCGTAGGTATGTCTTCTGTAAGCTGAGAATTAGGCTGGTAGGGCAAGAGGATCAATAATTCAAGATCTTCATAAGCTATTTAAAGAGCTCTATGCCAACATGGGACATATTAGATAGTGTATTGGTAAATTTTAAAAGAAGAAAGATATTGGGGCTCGAGACCCCATATGAACAACAATGCTAACCAACCAGAGCTTCCAGGGACTAAGCCACTACCCAAAGACTATACATGGACTGACCCTGGACTCTGACCTCATAGGTAGCAATGAATATCCTAGTAAGGGCACCAGTGGAAGGGGAAGCCCTTCGTCCTGCCAAGACTGACCCCCCAGTGAACGTGATCATTGGGGAGAGGGCGGTAATAGGGGGAGGATGGGGAGGGGAACACCCATAAAGAAGGGGAGGGAGGTTAGGGGGATGTTGGCCCGGAAACTGGCAAAGGGAATAACAATCAAAATGTAAATAAGAAATACCCAAGTTAATAAAGATGAAGGAAAAAAAGACAAAAAATTAAAACATGTTCTTGGTAGTAGAAACGTTTCATTACCCGTTGATATTGTACTTGAAATAATCAGAAAAGGTATAATGAATTCAGGGTAAACCCTATGACTTTTTGTCTCTCACTCCACATCTACTGGAGAGACCCAGCTCCGTCCTCACATTCTGGGATCCAGCCCACCTAGGTGAGGAGTCCAAATAAAACAGCACCATATAGGATAATAATACCTACATCCAATAGGCATAGAAGATCTAACAAATCCCCTGTAACCGGATATGAAAAATCTCCTTTTGAGTTGTTGGTGAGGAGAGTTCAAGAGAGTCTCAAAATATAGGCAATTTATTGCCTTGGTTGCTCCCCAGAATCTGAAGCTTAGTCACTATTGCTGAAGATGTCATGCCGTTTGGATATAGGACTCAGGACTTGAAAATGAACTGACACAAAAGCATCCTCCCCAAAGACTAGCTTCCACACTACCATAGTTTCAGAAGGTTCTAAGGGAAAACAAGCAATCAGTAAGCCCTACCCAGCCATGATACCAATGAATCACAACAATGACCAGCATGGTGAGACATCCCAAAAGGTACGTAGTAGCATTTATATCTTGGCATTAACCAAGAGCTTTCTAATTAACTAGACACCCACTCACCACAAGGGAAACTTTGCCTGTTACTGTAAACATAGCCAAGTACCAGTGGCTATTGGGGTCATGAATCTTAAAGGGGAGCCTACGTCAGCCACTTTCCTAGACCAGTAAAATGGCTAACTGCATTCAAGATACTTCACCTGATAGTCACACACAAACGTAAATCTAACCCTTCATCAAAGAAGCTTCATTTTGCACCACATAGACAAACTGACCGTGATCACCTAGCCCCAAGTGATAAGTGTGCAACACAATATCCCTACCTAAGGTTCAGGGAAGATTCTAGAAGAGGGGTTGGTTGGAAAGATTGAAAGAGCCAGAGACCTGCATGTCAACTGTGAGATCGCATCAGTAGGGGAAGGTTTAAGGACACAGGGGTCCACTCTGCTCCCACCGGTCTCCTACTTCATGTTCATGGTTCACAATGCAAGCTCTCACTCTTACTCTTCCAGAACCTTAAACCCGCATAAACTCTTTCTTCTACAAATTACCTTAGTCCCAGTATTATATCACAGCAATAAACTAACTAACATATCCAGGGAAGTAATTATGATTACCTTATCATTTTATGATTATTCCAACCATCTGATGTGCCTGCTTCCATTTTGAACACATTCGAGGATGTGCTTTTCTTCAACTTATTTTCTTTGTTGTCTCAAGTATTACTCAAGACAAGGACCGTGATGTGACCACAGAGTCATTGCTAAAACTTTTGCCTAATGTTTTTTTACACCTGATCTTAGCCAAAAGGCCGAGAAGGGATGTCTAATGCTTTTGTTAATAGGGAATTGAGGGGCATGGCTCGGTAAACAAAGCACTCTGCCGATAACCCCATTCTGTAGCAGGCAGAGATAGGAGAATGAATGGGGCTGCTGGCCACCAACGTGAGTCTAGATTCTCTGAGTGATGCTATTTCAAATAAAGAAAGCAAAGGGTAATAAATCATGCCCACAAACAGGTGAAAACACAGAAACACATGAAAAGAAAGAAAGGGGAAAGAAAAAAAGACTGACAGAAGGGTTGGGGATTTAGCGCTTGCCTAGCAAGCGCAAGGCCCTGGGTTCGGTCCCCAGCTCTGAAAAAAAGAAAAAGAAAAGAAAAGAAAAGAAAAAAAAAGACTGACAGAAGATGCACATGAACACATGAACATAATACGTGTGCACGTACACACTCACACTTTTGTCACTATTAACACTGAAATATCATGATTCCATGGTAGGAAGTAGATTCGGACAAGCTGACCACATATACGCTGGGAGGGACACAAGGCCTAAAATAACCACCATTAATGTTTGCATGAAATACCAAGATGTTTGGAACTCAAACCCATTCTGGAAGTCTCCTGCCACCCATCCACAGAAATAAATCGATGATCAGACCCAGATACTTTGTCCCTCACCGTTGAAACTATATCCAGACACTGAGGATCGATGTGTATGATTTTTCCCTCGGGTCCTTTCTACCCAAACTCTGAGTAAAACTTCATTTGCTTCTGCCACACCGTCATGTCAGCAAGCATTAAGCTCGGTCCCAGCAAACTTCCTATTGACTCTCTGAGCCGATATGTGCAGTGCCTACTCATGAATGTTTCATGTTCAGCTGAAGGAAACACTGAATTTGTGAGCTAAACTTTCCACTTTGCCAATAGTTTATTTGCACTTATTTTATCTGCCTCTTGGGGGTTGGTGAGATGCCAGTGCATTGAAGCTCAATAAATGTGCCCACATGACTCTTCCTGGCTTCAGAAACAACTTCTATGTTCGAGGCACATCTCAAATGAGTATTTGCAAAGCAATCCGGTGCTTAAAATACCTCAGCAAAGCGATGCTCAAAGTCAGGGGAAAATGTTTAGAATCCTTAGTATGCGTATGTGTCAGCCTCACCGGGTCCATTAATTATTGGAGACTCAATGAATCAATCTAACGTCTCAGTGTGTCTCTCCTAATCTAAAACCTTGGGGGAAGTATAAATGGAGTTTAATATCTTGAAAGTGTATTTGAATTTCGTGGTATTTCCTTGTTTAACAGAAGAAAATTGTGGAGGGGGGTGAGTTCATATGTTGGTGCTGACGGACCACATCACAGGTGATTTGGAAGAGTCCAAGGCAAATGCTTCTTTTGGCTTGGCAATTTGCCTCCTGAAGACGGTGCTATAGAAAATTTCTCAAGATAGGAAATGCTAAGTGAAAAAGCCACCCTAGCCTAGATTTTCCTCTCTTGTGAGGACTTGGCTGGCAGTGCCGACAGCCCACATTATACCCAGGAGCCTCTTCCCCTGTCCACCTTATCAGATCTCTCATTTCCTTGGATTCAAGGGTCAGTCTAGTCACCTGACTTCACAACAGTTAAGGGAAGTTGGGGAACACAGAGACCACTCCAAATGGAAGCCAGGGCTCAGTGCTTTGGACAAGTCAGAAAACATTTATTTCTTCTCCGCAATGGCGCCAGTCACAGGTGAGTTTGTCTTCTGCCCTTGAGTGCCTCCTTGGTCTCCTTCTGAGTTAGTTTTAGTCCATTCTAAATTCACCTTGCCAGTGAGATGAAAAGATGCACAGTTATGTCAAAGACATCCTTTTCCCTCCCCATGCTAGGATGTGTCTGTCCGTCTGTCTGTCTGTTTCCCCCTCTCTCTCTCTCTTGCTCTCTCTCCCTCCCTCTCTCCCTCTCTCTCTTCATCTCTCCTTTTCCCTCCCTCTTTCTTTCTTCCTTCCTTCCTTTCTTTCTTTCCCTTTTGGCAGGAATTACTTTTTTTGTTCCACTCCCACATCCAATGTGTAAAATAACTTAAAAATCTATTTAAAATGTCAGATGTAGAGTGTGTCATTTATGAACTATACAGGAAACTGTACAAGTTGGTTAGTATATTGAGTACAAAAGAGTAATGCAAGATAATTTTCCAATTTGAAATGCATTTCTGAAGCTCTACTGTATACCTCGATAGTTTTTTGAGTTTAGCATATTTCTTATGGCTTCCATTTGTCTGTTTTATAAATTTCTAGTATGGCATACCTATTACGTTTGAAAGCGGTTGTTAATTTCATTCATTTGCTTAAAGACCTCAGACTGCTTTACATGAAACAAAATCTAAACACAATGGAAAATGACACATTATTCTTTTTATCGTCATAGAGAAATCTGTACATTGGACTATGTGACAATTCAGTGAGAAAGTTAATTATCTTAACCCAGCTCATGAAAGAATATATTTAGCACTTAGAAGACTTATGCATGTAGCATTCTTGCTACAAATCCACCCTTATTAGAAGCCTTTAATATGAAATAATAACAATGCAATAAGGGGATCAGGTGATGTCTTTATTTTGAAATAGAATAATGTGCACGTTTTGCTCCTTCTACCCAGAAGCAAGACGCTATGTTTGCCTCTTGAAAACACGTAAATAACAAAGGCAAATGTTAACGTCAGGCACATCTGTGGAAAGCTAGAAGTCACCTTACAGCGTCTTTATAGCCAGCTAGCTCTCGAGGACCCAGCGATGAGACAAGTCATCCCTAGGCTCCAGCATCACTCCTGCATCTGTCTCTTCGCACATGTGCCATGTACCCCTGTGTCCCTTTGCACACGAATCACAGCCTGGATAAAAGACTGGTCTGCCCTCTCTCTTTTCCTCCACCCTCTCCCAGAGGCTCCCTCTGACCCCCTCCCAATAAACCTCCCAATTTCTGGGAGATCTGTGGCCTGGTGTGATTTGTTTGGGAGTGTGCGGCCTATTTCTAATGGCAAACACAAGATCCATTCCCATTTCTTAATGAACCTATTCCATAAAGCAGGACATTAAATGGCTTTGGATTCTAGTCCCTGCCCATCAAAGTAGCAGGCGGTAAATCAGTATCACCTGTGATGTGCTCTGCTTCCTGTTCAGTCCTCAGCAGAGGAAAGGGACTCAGAGCCGTGATTTCTCCAAATGGACATTCTTGTTTGTCTCTGCGAGTGTAAGTAAGGCAGAAGACTTGTTTGTTTGTTTGTTTGATCGTTGGGTTTGTTTTGTTTTTCACAGAATGTGATCTGTCCAGAGAACTATTGTGATTAGTTTTTATGAAAATTTCACCCGGTGCATGTGAGGGACATTCAAACAGGGCAGGAAGGTAACACCGAATTTCAGGAAGTGAAATTTGTTCTCCTAGCTCAGAGTCTAGTGACCAACCGATTTCAGTTGAGATTTAGCCATGAAAAGGGGATGCCGTTTCAATGACTTTGAAAATAATGTGAAGTTGGGATTGCAGATCAAATGTAAAGAATCATGGAGCAACGGGGAGAGAGAGAGAGAGATAGAGATAGAGAGAGAGAGAGAGAGAGAGAGAGAGAGAGAGAGAGAGAGAGAGAGAGAGAGAGAGAGCTTTTCTTCTTGTTCTTTACATTCCCTGGGGCTTGGTGCTTCTGGATTTGGCAGCGTGAGAGGATGAGGAAGAAGAGCACGGAGGAGCAACAGACTATTCTTGTCTATGGCTGTGGGATTTATTTCTGTTTGCTTCCTCTGTAAAACCAGTCTCCTGACCACATCTTGAAAAGTTCTCTTGTATAAGATGACATCTTTGATCTGACAAAGTATCAGGCTGAGGCATTGCAGGGCCCGGGCTTCCTCTTCTTCAGACCACTGTTCTTGAAAGGTTCCTGGGAGATCACTGCAAAGGAGGACATTTCCATAAAAGCCGGCACAGGACACTGCTGGTTAAAATATTAGGCACCTTCTTCTGCATTTGGATGTTTGATAAATTCATTTTCTTCACCGGAGGGAGCTGGATGAGTACAAATCCTTGCATGATTTATGTAGATGTATGCAAAGTTCTGCCAACAGGTACTTGCTGGAGAATGGACGTCTGTGTCTCTACACAGGACTTTCACTGTTACCTGGTACAATGCAGGAGCAGAGCTCAGAGTTCATTGTTTTACGTCTGTGCTTCTGGTCCTGTCATTTTCTCCATTTGAATTCCCTACCCTTTTATTCTAGCAACGAAATCATTCTCTCTGCATCCCAATAAAGTCTACAGTTTTGCAGAATGCTTCTTTTCCAGGGCACATTACAGCACCTTAGTGGTATGGGTACCACATAGAGGTCTGGGTGGGGTGATCTACATGGCGTTCCAGGTTCTTGTGTCCTGGGCACACATGGAGAATAGTGGGAAGAGATAGAATGGAAACAGGCTAGAGAGAGCTGGGTAAGGTTAGTACCCCAAATGGTATTTGGCCACGAGAGTGAAATTCTTTATTAGTCATTTTAATAATACCCACCTCTTCCTAAACTTATGTCTAGCTTCCTTTTCTAGAACATGCTCTGTTCCTTAAATGTAAATCTGGTAGGGAGGGGCTTTCTATCTTTCTGTTCATTGGCTCCCTCCATGTGTTAATATTGACCACCCCTTCTCTCTTTACCTCTCCTCTGTCACATTAGAGCACAGGTCCTGGTTATTGTGCCCCCTAAGTGGTGTGTGTGTGTGTGTGTGTGTGTGTGTGTGTGTATGTGTGTGTGTATGTGTGTGTATGTGTGTGTGTATGTGTGTGTGTATGTGTGTGTGTGTGTGTGTGTGTGTGTGTTTGTAGTGTATCCCTTATCATTGTGCTTTCTGTGTTATTTTCTTACAGTATTTTAAGCAAAAAGAATTCTACTTCAAGGCTCACTACCACCTGGTAAATATCCTCTATCTGAGAATAGCAGCAAATGCTAACTCAAACATTAAAAGGCAATGATACAAGCACTAAGTTGAACTTTCTTACTCAACACTGTGTAACACTGAGGAGAAATTAGCTCATTCATAGACCAAATACAGATCTCACAATTTTATGGAACATTGGTTTCCACCAATAGAACCTCCTCTTTTTTAAAGGCAAAGAATACTTTCCTCCTAGTTGGATACAGTCTGTAATTAGTCTTAGCTACCTGAATGTAAGCAAGAGTGCTCTGTCCAGTTCTTGAAACTTTTATCCAACAGAAGAAAACAATTATTTCATCCAGTGTACACTCTAAGCATGGAGCAAGGGTTCTGTATTAAAAGAGCCTAAATCTTATAGGTGGTTATCATCAACCTACAGACAGTGCTAAAGGATGCATGTCAAAGAAGAAGAAACAATGGAAATTAACTTTTATTTCCCTTTTTGAAAATGACCCATGGTAGGCATTGTGTCAGGGTAGTACTTGGCATACAGAATGAGGAGCTGAGTTTGAGTATCCAGCACAGTGTGAAAAGCTGAGTGAAAGAAGTGTTGTATGTAACCTCACTGGTGGTCAGGAAGAGACAGGAAAACTCCAGGGTTCACTGGACAGCCAGGCTGGTCAAGCTCAGCAAGAGGTCTTGCTACATAACATAATGTAAAGAGTGACAGAGACATCTGTCCTTGACCTCTAGCTACTGCGTGAGTGTGTGCCACCATGTGCATGAACACACTCTCTCTCCATCTTTCTCTCTCTGTCTTTCTCTGTCTCTGTGTCTGTCTCTCTGTCTCTCTCTGTCTTTCTTTCTTTCTCTCTCTCTCTCTCTCTCTCTCTCTCTCTCTCTCTCTCACACACGCACACACACACACAACACACACACACACAAATAAAACAAATTATAAATAATTCCCAGGGGTTTAAATTTGCATGGCTTAGAGTTGAATGTTATTCTGAAGTCTCCATGTGAAACTTAACTGTCCACACGACTCATTTGCTCTGGATCTTTCTGGATCACAGTGATATCTCTTGCAAAATCTCTGTAGGTCCAGGTGCCATATCATAAGGAGAAACTTCACAGTCCTCTGGGTTCCAAAAGCTGCAGAGACATTTGCAGAGTTGACATTTTTTCCTCGGGTGTCAAATGTAAACTAGACAGAAATAAAATCACTCTGAGATGGTCACTGTCTAGTGTAAAGTGTATGTATGTGTGTATGTGTGTCTGTCTGTGTATTTGCTTATGCGTCTGTGTCTGTATGTCTGTCCTTGGAGGGAGGCAGCTATCCATTTACCTACTTACTATTGGTTTTTGCTGTTCATTCACACTGGATAAAAAAAAATTAACAACTGAAAGGTTGATGTTTCCCTCAGACACCAAGGTGATAGTGCATGTGGTAGACTCGGAAGGGAGATATTCAGGAGGACATTTAACACGCTCTTTGTGAGCCTTTCAACGAACTTGCCGGGAACTGAGCTCAGGCCCTGTGCAAGATCAGCAAATGTTTTTAAGCACTGATCCATTTCTCCAGCCCCCACAAACCTGAGCATTAAAAATGTTGAGCAATTTTCCTAGATTATGCAACACTGGACTAAATGGAGAAACTGAACACAGATGCAAACGCGTTCTCCTTCCTCTCTCAAGTGCTGAAAATACGCCATTTCTGATATCTACAGAGGATGAGTGCAGCCTTGGCATTGCCCAAACAGACGTGCTGTTGGAAAGCTTGCACTAACAATGGGATTCTGGCTTCCCGGACACACTCCAGTTGTTAAAAATGCCCCTTTGGTGGAAGAAATATGATTTCTCTCTTTAGTTTTATGCCGAAGGCAGAAGAAGAGCTTGCCTTGCCTAGGACGGTGAAGTCACTTCCTTTATGATTTCTACCTCTCAACCCTTCCCTTCCAAAGCCTTACATCTTATTCTTCTTTGTCAAGGACAAGGTTCAACTCTAATACCTTCCCCTGGTTGAGTGTGACAGTCACTAGAATTCAGGCGTATGGGTGGGGCAGGATGGTGCTGACCATATTCAGAAGTCTCTGCGATGTGTAGTGATGTAGCTATTTAGGGTATATCTAGCTATGAATCTAGCTTTCATCAGGCAGTCTGAGTCAAGATTACTAAAGGAAAATACTAAGTATGGTTTCTACAGAGTCCTCTATATACCTAAAGCATATATAATCTGTTACTATAAATGGGTGGCCAAGTGATTTCAAAATGAACAAGGGTGTTGTTAATAAAGATAAGGAGTGGAAGTCTGGCCCATTCAAACACAAGGAATACGCTTGCACAGTAGATATATAACGTCTCCATTTAGCTGTCACATCTAAGGCAGTATGGTCAGGGGAAGCCATAGTGAGTATTTTGTACTTTGGAAATTATTTTACTGGGATTGATTGCTTAGATTTTATACATAAAATTGCCCTTCTGCCAATGACCCAATAGCTTCATGATGTTTTCTTGGGCCTCAAGGGTCCGAGATGAGGCATTCAATGTGTCACACTTGTCAGTAGACACTTAACTCTAGTTTAGTATTTGGAACAATCAAGATTGTAAACGGGATCCTAGAAGTGAGCAGATGTCGTATGGGTTTTCAGATTTTCTCCTGCCTGTTTTAGATAAACCAATACCCTGAAGGCACATACACGGTAAAAAGATCCTCAGAAGGCTTCGCTTGTGGCTTTGAACTCCAGGCGATCAAAGGTAAAGGAGGAAGCACAATCTAACTTCATGGGAAGTTAAAGGAAAACAGTTTAATCTGCCTGTTTAGTCTGCTTAACAGACCAGCAAATCTGTTCAACAAACACAAGAAACGATCCTCCCTAGGGAGCAAGGAGGGATCTCAGCCATTCTGACAGGTTTAAGATGCCATCTCAAAGTAGTTTTGATTTGCATTCCCAGATGTTGCACTTCCTAAAGATGTTGAACATTTAAGTGTTTCTGGGCTCCTTGCAGACCTATGCTGAGAATTCTGTTCTGATCTGTACCCCGATTTTTAATTGGATGGTTTGGCTTGTTGGTGTCTAGTTTCTAAGGAAAGCAAGAAGCACGACAAGGTGAAAGGCGTATGTTTAACATGGAAAGCCATGCAGGCGGCAAGCTCAGCCTTGGGTTTCCATCCCTTGGGAATGCTTACCTTCGTTGATTGGGTTACTGGCTCAAACAGACCTTTAAGTCCTTTGAAATGTGATCTCTTTCGCCCTCTGGTGGTTATTACGTTAAATGTTAAGCAAAGAACTCGATGAGAAAAATCACAGCCTAACAAATATTTCACTCCTGGGGTCTCAAATGCTTCCGCGGAGCTGGGTGCAAGGTGGTGTAACTTTTAATTAAAGGCTAAAGCTCTTGAACAAGAAATGGAAGCATGTTGTCAGTTTGCAGACTTCTGGGAAGTCAACCGTCTGCAGGTTTCCCCCCATCACGTTCCAGGAGGTTGCCCACGCTGTTTCTTAAACATAGAATTCAGAGATTCCAGGCATTTCGGCTTGACTGGAGAGGACTGGCCAGTGTTACATTCTCTCTCAATGTTTTGCTTGAAAAGCTTGCTGCGACTTGAAAGGGAATTTCTGAGAGAGACTTTGAACCACGCACAGACGGAAAAGGGTGGCTGTACAGCAACGCACTGAATGATACTTGGTCGGGCTCTAGCCAACCTGTCTGCTTCGCTTCTTGTTGTGTCTGGGAGACAGAAAGAGAGACTAGCCATTATCATGGGAAGCTATCCTTAAATTATTTCAAGTGCCAGTTTGTGAATGACGCCCACCTGCCAAGAAGAAGAATGCTGGAACAAAGGGACCCTTCATGGAAGGTTAGACAGGTTTTTATGGTGCACGCAGTTAACCTCTGATTCAACTGTGCATGAAAAGAATGAGCATTTTATATGGTACTATCTTAGCGTTTTCTTTCTATTGCTGTGATAAGACACTAAGTGAGAGCAACTTCAGGGCAAGGGGAGTAACTTGATCTTACAGTTTACAGCCCACGATGGAGGGAAGCAAGGCTAAGAAGTCAAGACAAAACCATGGAGGTAGATACTGAGACAGAGGGCATAGGAGAGTAGTGCTCTTGACTGACTTTCCCCCCATAGATTCATCAGTCTGCTTTTCTTATACCGACCGGGAAGACCTGCCCAGAAGTGACACCACCCACAGTGAGCTGGTTCCTCCCGTACCAATTATCCATCTAAAAAATGCCCTACAGATTTGCCTACTCTTAGTTAGCTTCATCATGGATGATGTTAATGAAAATCTAAATAGGACATATGACCTCTCGTTAACGTATTGGCAGACTAATACATTACTATTAAACCATAAACTTTCTCTTTTTGTTGTTTCTCACCACGATCACATATTAGTATTAACAACACAATATAAAACAGTATAATCTTAAAAGTCCCACACTCTTTAAAAGTTCATTCAGTGTAGACTATGTACATATGCATATATAATCTATTTAAATGTATAAAATATGCAAGTATTTAAATATATTTAATATATTCAGTTTCTGTAATGCCCAAAGTCACTTACCCACAAAATAAAACTTAAGGTATATATTTCTTATTTCAAAATGGGAAAAAGAGGGCACAGATCAAAACAAAACCAAGAGTCAACAATGTGAACGGAATCTTGGAGCTCAGTGTCTCACATTCGCTATTCACTCAGAACCTTCTGGACTCCAAAGGGCTTTTGCAGCTTCAACTCTCAAGCCCTGAAATTCGTGGCACACATAGCTCACCAGAGAGGCTCGGGCTATCTCCATTCCATAGCTGCACCTATCCTTCACAGTCATCCCTCAGACTGGGCAATTTCAATATGCTGGAGTATTCACAAATTGCACCAATACCAATAGCCTCCTGGCTACTCTTTAGGAACATGAAAATTGCCACAGGTGCCAAGCCTCAACCTTTCTCCATGACCTCTTCAATCCTAAGGTTTCTATCACAACTGAGGCTTCTCTTTCATCAATGGAGTCTCATGGTGCCAAGACTTAGCTTTTCTCCATAAACCCTTCAATCTGTCAAAACCAGTATCATGTTGGAAACTGTGCACATGCACGTGTGTGTGTGTGTGTGTGTGTGTGTGCGCGTGTGCATGTCTGTGTGTTTTACTTACTTTTTAACATTTTTTATTGATTATTTGGAAATTTCATGTAATTCACCCCAATAAGCGTCACTCCAGAGTCCTCTCAGGTCCACTAGCTTTCCTTTATGCCCTCCCCCGAAATGAAGGAGGGAGAGGAGGAGGAGGAGGAGAAGAGGAAGAGGAAGAGGAAGAGGAAGAGGAAGAGGAAGAAGAAATGAACACCATGAGTAATTTGTGTTGTCCATATAAACACTGGAGCCTGGCTTGCCCCTGAACAATGCATCAACACAATTGCACCAGCTTTGAGCAGCAACAGGATGTCCAAGATGGAGAACAGTTCATTTCCTGGATTGGGCCTATACACAAGACCTCCATGGTCTGTCTGTGCTGCTCCCCGAGACCATGTTGGTATCTGTGATCTATGCTACAGGCTGAGGTGATACTCAAGGTTCATGCTGGGTGTCTGTGATCTGTGCAATTCCTGGAGCACATAGAAGAATCTTACACATTACTGAGTACCTGTACTCAGTAGGGTACCCATATATGAAATTCTCAAAAACAAAAACAAAACAAAACAAAACAAAGAAACATGAAAACAATCAGTATGAAGTTTATTCAGTCCCTTGTATTCCAATATGTATTTTCCTTGGCACTTAATGTTTCTGTATCACAAAGGAAGAATAAATGAAGGAGAAGCAAGAAAGGAAAGATAGGTGTGAATTTGGGAAAGATTAGAGAAACGAAAAGAAAGAGGAGGGAAGGAGAGGCACTTAGAGAATACATTGGGTTTTGTTAAAAATAAGTGTATCTACTACTCTTTTTCACATTCAACCAACATAGGCCCAACAGATACTCAAGTCACATTAGACAATTTCTACTTGAACTCTTTGCTTGTAGTAAAGGAAGCAAATTTCTCCAAGAAATAATATAAAAGGCTCACCGGGCTTGTGTGCAAGTGTTAGGATTTTAAGCATCAAATTTTGATCGAAAAGTTTCAGACCCTTGCCGAGTCTGATTCTATTTTCCTGGGTAATCAAAAATTCCCTTCTTCTTCTTCCCCTCATTTTATTTTATGCAGAATTGCATGAAATTATTAATAATTCCTTTCTATGTTATTCTCAATGGCGTGTTGTATGAAACGGCGAACCATGTTAATCCCTGTGTTGTTTCGCTGCACATCCATTCGTTCTGGCATTTACTTTAACATTAGTTTTCTTATACATGAGAGCTGACACACACTAATGAAGTGAATTTACTATAATTATTTTATTTACACCCACAGACCTTTGCCTCCATGAGGGTGTGTACACCACGTGTATGCCTGTTCCATGACGAATCAAATAGCCCGGAACTAGAGTCATGAGTGGTTGTGAGCTGCCACAGCATGAGCACATGTCTATGCCTGTCATCTCTCAGCTGCCTCTCCAGCCCCTAATTTATAATTTTTCAATCGACTAGTATGGCTCAACTTGAACCATTGATGGTGTGCTCTCATTCATAGTAAGCAGAATTATGCATTTGACAAAGTGCAAATTTAACCTGTTAGATTCAGGGGATTTCTAAACTTTTTAGTATCACGAAACCAAGATTGATTTTTATTCTAAGGCACGAAAATTAATAGCTGTAAAAATTGGTTTTAAAACAAAATCAACCTCTTTTGATAAAACTGCCTATCATGATTTACCAATATTTTGATTTTTTGTAACCATACATAGATTTTTATTTTATAGAATGTCATTAGATATATAGCATGCTATCTTGTACATAGTATTTCCTTCTCTTAACAAAGTCTTTTTGATGTTCATTGTTTTATTTTGGCTAATACCATAATTCATTTTTTCTCACTCGCCTGCTGGAAGACATTTCAATTGTGATTCTTGGTTATGGTGAGTGAGGCAGTATGTATTCTCATACCAGTCTTTTAGGGACACATGTTTTCATTTCTTTGCATGGATGCCTCAAAATGGAATTGCTGGATTGTAGACAAAGTTCATTTTTAAAATAAAAAATTGCCCAGAAACCAGGAAGGGGAATAACAATCGAAATGTAAATAAGAAATACCCAAGTTAATAAAGATGAAAAAATCCTTATAGAAAATAAAATAAAAATAAATAAAAATTTGCACATTAAAGCAAAATGCAGTCCAATAAATGAAAAAATCTTGAATTTTATGAGTTTTCCTTTATGAGTGTATCCTTCTACCATACTATATTGTTTGGATATCTCTCTTTCTCCCCCCTTCCATCTATCCACCCATCCTCTTCTTCCTACTCCTCCTCTTCCTCATCCTTATCCTTCTTACCTTCCTCCTCCTGTCTCTTTCCCTTCCTCCCTTCCTTCCTTTTGTTTTTCCTTTCTTTCTTCCTTCTACCTACATCTGCCTAACACGAGAATATGGACCTATCTTCCTTACTGAATGTGTCGAGACAACTACATAATTACTTCTGAAAAATTTTGTTTCCATGGCTGTTAGAAAATGACAAAATTGAGAATATGTGCTTCAGATGAACTTTCACAAAATTCAAGTTGGCTTCCCCTAAGCCCACCATTAAAGAAGAAATCACTTTACTACCCTTTAGGCATGGAGAGAAAAATATTTCTGTTTCTCTTCTTTTCCCCCAGAATACAATTCAGAAATTAGCTTAACACAAATTAACTGAACTAACTAGCTAGACAAATATTTAAAGGACCTTCCTGTGTTCATTTGTGTGTGTGTGTGTGTGCATCTGTGTGTGTGTACATATGTGTGTGTGCACACATGCACACATGTGTATGCCCATGTGTATTTTCAGATCCATATCTACCATTGCATGTATTGAATGTATATGGAGGTCAGAGGGCAATCTCGGGTGACAAGGTCTCTTTTTGTTCCACCATTGCCTGTTCAAGACTAGCTGGCTGGTTACACCCAGGAATTCTCCTGTCCCAATTTTTCCTCTCAACATAGAACTGCTGGAGTTACAATACAGGCAGGCATCCGCATCTTGGCGAGGGTTCCAGAGATCCCAACCCAGATTCTCATGCTTACACAGCAAGCTTTTATCCCACCGAGCTGACTATTTTTAGACCTACTTTTTAACAAACATGCCAGCGACTCTTTCACTCCTGGGAGTTCAACCATTGAGATCATTGACACTATTCCTGGTGCATAGTAACTTCACCCAAGAAGCAGTCACCACCAACCGGACACACTTATAAATGAGGAAGTCAACATCTCTGGGCATGAACACCAGGAATAAATACTGGTTAAATCTTTCTGGATGGTTACAATGAGTTGCCCAACATAAGGAGTACTGGTTTCCTTTTCTTTTCTTCTTTTCATTTATAATTAATTTTCCCCCTTTTTATTAATCATTTTATTTGTTTACATTTTAAGTGATATGCCCCTTCCTGGTTACCCCCACAAAACCCCACATTCCACCCTCTCTCACTGCCCCCTGTTTGCCTTTCTGAGGGTGCTCCTTCACCCACTCACCCACTCTTGTCTCACCCCTCTAGCATCCCCTTACAATGGGGTATCAAGCCTCCCTTCTATCCCATTGATGTCAAATAAGGCCATCCTCCGCTACATATGTATCTGGAGTCCCAGCTCCCTCCATGTATACTCTTCGGCTGGTGATTTAGTCCCTGGTAGCTCTGGGTGGTCGAGTTAGTTGATACTGTTCTCTGTACGGAGTTGCAATTCCTTTCAGCTCCTTCAGTCCTTCCCCTAGCTCTTCCACTGGGGTCTCTGGGCTCAGTCCAATGGTTGGCTGTAAGTATCTGCATCTGTATTGGTCAGGTGCTGGTAGAACCTCTCAGGGAACAACCATATCAGACTCCTGTCAGCAAGCGCTTCTTGGCATCAGCAATGGTGTGGGGGGTTGGCGTCTGCAGATGGGATGGATCCCTAGGTGGGGCAGTCTGTGGATGGCCTATCCAACAGTACTGGTTTCTAAGAGGTGTCTTTAACAAGGTGAAAGCCCTGGTACCTGCACTGTTGATCTGTTTCTGTGCCTGTACATCATTTCAATAGTACAGGAAAATGTTGAGGGAAAACCATCTATGTCCTTTGCACAAAGTCACCATCAATTCACAGAGTTTCCTTCAGGGCACTATGATGTCACTGCTGTTTGCTTTGGTTTCATGACTGTGGAAACTAGACGTCCTTGACATTGGAACTGAAAAGATCACTGATCTTCTATCTATCTGCTTCTTAACTATAATATTAAGAGAAAGTTGTCTAGGTGATTCTTTATTTCTGAACTTTATCTATCTTTTGACATGATGCTCCTGAAACCGGTTCAGGGGATGGAAGCTTGGCTTTCCAGTGAGTATTCAGATTATGATCTCTCTGGTGCAGAAGTAAGTCCTTAGTGTGTAAAAATGTACCAAAGGAGCCGTTCATTTTCAAAAGTGCTCAAATGTCAGAGTGTAAAATTCACTTGGGAGGCAGAAAATTTAGTAGAGTGTCCCATTAGAAGAAATACTCAATACAGGGCAATTGTACTATGCATAGGTAGACTTCCTTTTTAGTGCTAACTTTCCATTTTAAAAACCCACTAACATTGGCAGTGGAATATGTCACCTACCAAGCAAGTCAGGGACTCCTCGAGTCTCATTTGTAAACGCACCATACTCTGCCTACCATGCCTCGGTGATAGCCAGTGCCTCAAAGCTAAATGGTTTAATTTGTTGATGAAATACAATATTGTGGGGGATTACATGCATGCATGGATCAATTCAAACCACCCTCGGAAAGTACATTAACCTCATAACCTTCCCTTTTCTTTGGTAAAGAAAAGCCTTTGCGTATCCAGGAGAGAACCATATCGCGTTTCCAAATTATCCCAACACTTTTAACCAGCACTTCTCGGACATGATGAGACACAGGATGCCATTTGGAGCATACAATAACTTCATTTTACAGAGAAGGGGAAAGCTAGCTACACGAGAGAACACTTATTTTTTCCTTGCCTTCAGATGTGGTTTGTATTGTGCACTGACAAAGCCAAGGCAGCCATCAGTAGATGGTGCGAATGGTGACTTTCCTAATTAAAAACATGTTAAAAACCTAAAATAAATCTTCCTCATACTCTGCAGGCCCTAATATACATAATGACTTTGATCTATAAATGAAAGAATAGTTTATTTGGCACAGAGAATAAGTCATCTTTGAGACATCCCAACCACTTTTTTCCACCGCTGCTGATGTATCAATCTTGTCTCTGGAATTTCATAAGCCTTAGTCTTTGCTCCATGCCCTTTCAGCAGCCTCTGTCCATATTCTATGCAGCTGGCTTCTGGCCATGCCGTCCAGCACTCTTAAAACAATCTACACTTGGCATTTGCTTGGTTGGAAGTCAGCTGATTTTATTGCTGTCTTCCCCAGTTGCCTTAACCATCGGATGTCTTGACAGTTGGCAAATGCAGACTGTGCCTCTGCTATGTCATATAAAATCTGCAGGGGAATATTTTCCGTCAGGAAAAAGTGAAAGTGAAATCCCATCCTGGCCCACCCTCTTTCCAAAACAATAAACATTTCCTGGCTTCCAGGATTCCCTAATCATTTAAAGCAGTGCAGTTGCTATGGGATGGGCAGCTGAACTTTAAGCTTGAAAGCACCATCTGTCCTCCTGTTTAGTCTTGAACATTGTGAAGGTGACTAGCTCTTTGCACTGGAGTAGTGAGCCATTGGTGAAGTGGTAGGACCTCGCGTCACAGAAATATATAACCTAGAGACTACAGAAAGCATTTATTTTATGATTTTTGAATTTCAGTGTAAAAACAGCCATTTTCCTAAATACATAGGTTATGTGGACACAAACCCGTCTTTAAATCTGCAGTTTAAGATGTGGGCTGAATGGTATATAATGATAGAGAATACACCTTTAGTTTCGCTCTTCCATTTTTGTGGGATGTAATTTCTATTATATAAGAGCATCCTATATCTAAATGGGCATACAGAATAGAAGGGGTATTTTACACAGAGCGGATAACAAGAATTAGACAAGCTGTGGCTAGTGGGAACTCAGGCAAAAATATTTTATTGAATCAAATATTCCTTAAGAATCCTGAGCCTGCAATCAATTTGACTGTTAATGGAATAAACAAACAACACTGGCTTTTTTTTATAGATCTTATAAAAAATAAAGACTTCTGGATTTGTTAAATGTCAGTATAGGCTGGATGATGGCTCTATGCAGGATGTGCAACCTTTGAATGTTAGCACACAGAATGAATTTAGACATAGTTCTTGTTCGGAGAAGTTAACACTTTCTATGTAATCTTTTATCAGAGGAATACATGATTCAGGTCAGTCTATGCCCGGTATATAAATAGATGTCATGTCAGTGGCAAAAATTACAGAGTAACAACTGGTTGCAATTTTAAAAAGCATTTCCAGTGACAAAGCATCACCCGAATGGCTATTTTAGTGTCTTCAAGTCCCAAAGAAAACCAAATCTAAAAATGTTAGAGAAGGAACTGGGACCTTCTCAATGAGATACATGCTTTGGGTAAGGGGTTTGAAAGATGACGCTCCTCGAGTATTGAACAGATTGTGTGCTAAAATTGCCCGCATATTGCAAAACCTTGATGGGTTTTACTTTGAAATTTCAAATTGCTTAGTGTGTAACTTGAGACATGAAGACCAGAACCACGAAGGCCAGCTGGTAGAGCTACGTGCGTGGTCCTAAGTCATAGAACAGCAAACTCTACCTCACAGGCCATGAGAAGAGAAAGGGCCATGGGTAGTGTACAGGGAAAAGAGGAAAAGGGAGGAGTTAGTATAACTATGAAAATGAAGTATATAAGAGATGCTTGATTTTCTCCAGGCATGAAATCTCTGTGTTAACCTGATAAGGTTATCCAATACTAACTGCATTCGAATTCCATGTATACCAATATGTGCACATGTGAGCAACACTAAGTGAACTCTGCAAATGCAAAATATAAGTGTGTGTGTGTGTGTGTGTGTGTGTGTGTGTGTAACTATGGAAGGAGAGTTAATGAGTATTAGAGAAGTGAGGAAAGAAGAGAGCACTTGGAGGGTAAGGAATGGGAGTCATGCCTGTTGGCGAGGGTGCACATGTATGTGCATGGCTGTGGAAACTGGAGGTAAAACGTGCTTGCAATTCCTCAGGATTTGTCATCCTTGATTATTAAGACGGGGTCTCCTGTTGCCCCAGAACTCACTAAATAGACTAGGTGACCTGGTCAGCAAATTCCAGATCCTCCTGTGTCCTCCTTACCAGCACTGGTATTACAAACACATACAACATCCTTTCCTTCCTTCCTTCCTTCCTTCCTTCCTTCCTTCCTTCCTTCCTTCCTTCCTTCAGTTTGGCTCCTGAAGATTGAACTAAGATTCCACGAATTTCTGTCCATCTTAGGTGATACTCTGTAATCATCAACACAGAAGGCAGCCTTAATGATCTGTGGTAATGAGCGATGAGTGGAGATTTCAGCATCCAAGTATGAAGAAAACGAGTTCGGAAACATGGATCAAGAAAAGACTGAATTAACGGTTGTCTAAAGAGACAAATGATCCTCCCACCATACCTGTAAAAGAAATAGAAAGAAGGACTGGAGAGATGGCTCAGTGGATTAGAGCACTGACTGCTCTTCCAGAGGTCCTGAGTTCAAGTCCCAGCAACCCCATGGCTCTCAGCCATCTGCAATGAGATCTAATGCCCTCTTCTGAAGACAGCTACAGTGCATTCATATACACAAAATAAATAATAAATCTTTAAAAAGAAAGGGAAAATCCAAGGTAGAAGTTTTATTTTACAATGGGCATTGTTTCTAAGAGGGTTTGTTCAACAGCCAAGCAAAAGTGGTAAGCACAGTCATGAAGACGATAAGCAGGACTAATGTTTATCGACCTTTGAGTCAGGGCTGGACCTACTTTCTATTACTTACATGCATTACCCATTTAATAATAACGAGTAATTAGATCGCTATATCCTGTGCTTGTCAACGGATGGTCAGTGAATAATATGTCATGGACAAGAACGGGGTTAAAGTGGCTGAGCAACCATCTTCCAATGGAGGCCAAAATAACAAGGAAGGTGAGAGATCAGAAGCACAGTATGTGATATCCTGTGAAGGGTACAGGTGGGGTCAGGACATGCAGAATCAGCTGTGTCTCTCACAGAACCAGGTCCCCCTTAAATCAGTAAGAACCATCGCCAGGAAGTGCAGACTCCATCAAGTTCAAATGTCATTGAGACGTGCAAATCTTCCTCGTTGTTCTATTTTGGAAAGTGTTGCCTTGACAGTGACCCAAGCAGCCACAGGGACTTTCTAAAATAGCTGTCGTGGGTCTCCATAAGTAGATCCAGGAAAAATATGTAACTGAAGCATTAAAATACCATAGAAGATTCCCTTACACTTCTGGATTTTCACACCAACTGTGAATGGTTGAACAACAACAAAAAGAGGCCCTATGGATTTTCTTAATGTTCACAGAAATAGTTCCTTCCAGGTTGACGTATTTACATGGGCACTGATTAAGGGCCATTTGTCTTGGTTCCACCTGTCAGCATTGATCAGTAATCTGTTTTAGCACTCGACTGTGTAAAAGATTTATATTTTCTTTCCATTAGAAAATATTCTTTGAAGTACACATAGACATTTAGGATGTGTTATAAAGACTTTTTTTGGTGCTGTTTAAAGAAGCAGAAGCCCACTAAATGTAAAACTAAATGTTTTAGGTGTGAAATAAAAATAATGGGGAAAAATGGAATCTGCTCATTAATATCTTTTACTGCTCTGTTACATAGATGAGTCATCTATCCATGTAGGTCCTGTTCATAGTTTAAGGCAATCTATAATAATGATATTATCTAAAATATAAACATGTATATACATATATACATAATATATATATATACATACACACATATATGCATACACACAACACATATATATATATACATTTTTTCAAGATTTTGGTATGGCATTTTGGAATAGTTTAGACAAGACTGTTTCAGAATTTATGCATGTAAATATGCAGACATGTAAGAATATATTGTAATTTGTTTTGTACATGCCTGGTTATATCAGTAATGTGTTGTGTAATACTGAAGCAAAGTATAATACTTGTTTCACAGTGATCATCACACTGCCAATATGAATGGAAGATTAGAGGCTCAAGCTAAACAGTATAAAACAGGTCAAACCTTCAGAATAATAGGGACCCGTAAGCTAGGATGTCTGTCTGTCTTCTAATCAAGCCTGTGTGACTTGCACGTGGTCAGATAATGAGGTCTGTTCAGATGGCCTGTTATAGAACCTATCAGGCTGTACGCCTAACAGGCAATGGTTTCTGTTTTATGAGACTCATATTTTCATGTAAAGGAAAAATATGTAAGAATAAACAATTTGCCTAATAGTCTTTTACCTTTCATCAGATAATTGAAGAAAATCCTTTGGGGTAAGTTATGGGTGTTAGAAAATTTCAGTAATAAACATTAATAAAATATATTTAAGTATCTCTAGATGACCTTAATGCTTTGTGACCTACATATCCCCTCCTCCCATTCTCTTCCCTCCTTCCACCCTTCTGTGTGTAACTCTACATTCATGGTTCATGTCCCTCTGTTTCTGTCTCTATTTCTTTCTCTTGCTTCCTCTGTCTCTCTCTCAGTTTCTCTGTCTCTCTCTGTCTGTCTCTCTGTCTGTCTCTGTCTGTCTGTCTCTCTGTCTGTCTCTCTGTCTGTCTCTCTGTCTCTCTCTCTGTCTCTCTCTGTCTCTCTCTCTGTCTCTCTCTCTGTCTCTCTCTGTCCTCTCTCTCTCTCTCTCTCTCTCTCTCTCTCTCTCTCTCCCCCTTCCCCTTCTCTCTGTGTTTGTGTGTGTTCATGTTTGTATTGTAACTTTATATAAGTTGGCCATAATATGATAATATGAAGCCAATCAAAAGAAAACAATGGCTCACCTTTTCATTTAGACTACAAATTTCCACCAGAGAAAGGTCTCAAATTGATGAATTATAGGAAGAAAGATTTCAGTAAAAACCTGCACATATTGGTGTCAAAATTTTTCTTCTCAATTAATGCTGACAAGTTATTCAATAGGACTGAAATTATATAGAAAGAGAGGAAAATTGCCTGTGCCTTTCTTTCTGAGTTGTCCCTCACAAGATTTTCTTTTTAGTTTGTGATTTAGAAATTGCTATGCCAATTGGTTGAAAACTGACAAAATTAGTGAAATGGGATAAAGTCCCACAATATTATTTTTAGAAATTACGTAGTATTGGAGTTTGGAAGACAGCTCTGCGTATAAAGTGCTTGCTAGGCAAGCATGAGAATCAGAGTTCAGATGTCCAGTACTCATGAAATAGCCAGATGGAGAGTGCTTAGTAAGTTTTTGAAGAGAAAAAAAATGATCCTGGGGCTCCGTGGACAGCCAAGTTAACTGAGTGAGAGAATGCCAGGTTCAGAGAGAGATCCTGTCTTTTTTTTTTTTTTTTTGGAGCTGGGGACCGAACCCAGGGCCTTGCGCTTCCTAGGTAAGCGCTCTACCACTGAGCTAAATCCCCAGCCCCGAGAGATCCTGTCTTTAAAATAGGATGGAGAGTTATTTAGGAAAATGAGCGATGTTGGCATTGACATGTCTTCCCTGAATATACAGACACACACACACACACACACACACACACACACACACGAGCAAGCAGAAAGATATATACACATACAGAAATAGATACAGGAAGCACACCAGTGAACATAGAAGCTTACACAACACACAAAAAATTTACTCAATACTGTGCAATAGAGTGATGTGATTAAGTAGTAAGTGAAAGTGTGTGTGTGTGTGTGTGCATGTATTTGTGTGGGTATGTGTGTGTGTGTGTGTTTGGGCACACATGCATGTGTGTGTGTGTGTGTGTGTGTGTGTGTGTGCACGCATGTGGCTAATTAGTTACATTTTATGGAAAATATCTTTCCAGGCATGCAACCAGACTTCTGTAAACATCATAAATCAACAGAACTATAATGCACAGCAGAAGTCATCCTTAAGCCCTGTTGATAGGCAGAATCCTGCAGAGTGGATTAATTTCTTCCACTGTTGCTTCTTTTAGCTGTCCCTACTCTATGGTCAAATAGATACTCTCATTTCCAACAGGAGTGCCAGGGAAATACACTGTAGATTCAGTTTGCAAGGACACCAGGTTTCATCAGATTCATCATAAATAAAAATTGCTTTCCTGGGCTGCTATGCATGTAATGTTAAATTAAATGTTCATTTCATTCATTATATTATTCCTTGAGAGGTTTGAAAGACCATTCAATATATCTTTCAGTAGATGAGACTCTGGCAAATACAAGGACAACATCTAGCTTGAGGAAGGATGGACAATTGCTTAGACAAATGGAAAATTAATACCATTCCTCTATGGATAATGCATATGGAGAAGGAGAATTTTCTTTAGTAAGAGAATTCTGCATGAAGTCATTGTCCACTCAACTCATTCAGGAAATACCAATGGTCTCCTTTAAGATTGTCTCCTGTCTAATTAATTCACAAGTTAGCTTATTAAGGACTTACATTGTGGCTAGGATGTAGAGACAACCTATGAATAATTGTTCTTGGTAGATAATTAAGACATTTAATACACCAACTATAATTTGCAATGCAGAAAATTAAAAAGGAGGTCTCTTTTCATGCTTTTCATGTTTGTTTCCCATGATAGAAGTTTAAGTCTTACTAAGAAAAATATTATACTTGGAAATTTTAGTGGTACACCTTGGATTTTATAACAAATATTTCCAAGGATTTTAATATTATTTTGAAGACACATATACTTCTTAAAAGTCTAAATATTAGAAAGGAATAAGATGATAATATAATTATATCATTTCCCTCTTCTCTTTCCTTTCTCTAAACTTTTCTCATGTACTCTTTCTTGCTTGCTTTCAAATTCATAACCTCTACTCTCATTGTTTATATATATTCTAAATATTATATTATTATATATTTCCTAAATACATAAATATATGTTCATTTCAGTAATGTTATTTATTTGTGTATATATATGTATATACCCATCTACAAACACATACACATACACATACACATACGCATACGCATACGCATACGCATACGCATACGCATACACATACACATACACATACATATACATATACACATACATATACATATACATGTTTGTTTTCAGGGATGACAACTAGTTTGAGGATAACCAATTGGAATGCCCTTCCCTGGGGAAGACTATTTCTCCCACTCTCATAGTCTTTAGTTGTCTGTCAATCTGGATTGAGTGTTGGTGATTTGAATATGCTTGGCCCAAGGAATGGCATTATTAGGAGGGGTGGCTTTGTTGGAGTAGATGTGGCCCTGTAGGAGGAAGTCTATCTGACCAAGCCAGCTCAGTCAGCCAACAGGTTCTCCAGGGCAGGAATGAGGATTAAAAAGAAAAAAGACAATTAGACAACATTATGACATGACTCCAGCAGTTCTGAGGCTGAAGCGGGTTTATTATGTTTCAGTCTGCTTTTACACCACTGTAAGCACAGGCAAAATAATAAGATCAGGTCTGAGTCAAGGAACAAGCAAGGCAATAAACAAAATCCTGCAAACACCTTTCTCGGGCTAAACAGGATGACCAAGACAAAAGGACTGCCACACATGTCTCACTTGAGCCAGCTCTGAACTTTGCATTAACTCAAAAGGTTCCCATTTCCTCAGTCCTGGCCCAAAGTCAGATTCCCACCTTCAGCTTACTTCTTTGTCCTGGGCATGATGTCAAATTCCACTAAGTTTCTAGAAGCAGCCCCAAAAGGCTCTCCACATCTGTCATGGTTGGGTGAGCTTCCTAGCTGCTCAGAGAGAGTTTTCTCCTAGAGGCCTACAGATCAAGATGTAGAAGTGTCAGCTCCTTTTCTAGCACTGTCTCTACCTAGGTGCTGCCATGTTCTTGACTTGATGATAATGGACTGAACCTCTGAAACTATAAGCTACCCCCAACTAAATGTTGTCCTTCTAAGAGATGCCTTTGTTGTGGTATCTCTTCATAGCAGTAAAACCCTAAGTTGAGGTCTCCTGGGCTTCATCCATTCACATTATCATGTCAATTGGCATTGTACTTGTACAGCACGTGTTTAGGTCACCATATTGGTTGAGAGTTCATGGGAGAAGGCTTTAAAATTTCTTGGACTCACAATCTCACATCTCCCTGCTCCTCTGGCTCTTACAAACTTCCCAACCCCTCTTCCAGGATGATCCCTGATCCTCAAGTACAGAAGTTGTGTCCTTATAACCATAGAAAAGTGAAATACTCACTTCTCATCAAGGAAACTTCCCTTTGCAATATCTTGAGACCTTTACAGGAAACCACAACCAATCAAAATACAGAGTTTAACCTGATACACTTCTTTTCATATTTTGAAAAACTGAAAATGAAACAATCTTAATGTTTTACCCAATTTTCTAGAGACACTTCTTTGTTTTTCTCAAAAATAAACTTTGAGATTGAGGGTTTTAAATGTATGTATGTATATATGTATGTATGTATGTAAGTATGTATGTATGTATGTATGTATGTATGTATGTATGTATATGCACCAAGTATATGTCTGATGCCTAAGGAGGCCAGAAGAGGGTGTCAGATAGCATAGACCTAGAGTAATGGGGAGTTGTGGTGCTGGGAACCAGATCTCTCTGCAAGAGCAGCTCCTAACTTCTGAGTACTCCTAACCACCAAGTTATATCTCTAGGCCCATCACTCTGTAATCTTGAACACACATACATTTTAATATTTGCTATTTTTTTCAGTCAGACTGTATTAGCTGTCATCTCTCTTTGACCTTAGAAAACAGGGTAGATTTTGATGCTCCTGAAATTCACTGTAGATACTAGATCGTTTTAGGCACAATTTATACTAATTATTCAGGGATGTATCTGACACCATTGAAAACAAAGAATTCTGCCACCTTCCAAATAGCTTTTCATCTCAAAAACTACATCTGATCTACCATGATCTGGCATGGGCTTCTTGATGAAAATAATAATGTATGATAATGTCTATGATGTATGATAATATTTATGATGGTATGGTAATACCTATAATATATGATAATGTCTATGATGGTATTATAATGTCTAGAATGTATGATAATATCTATGATATGTTATAATATCTATGGTGGTATAATAATGTCTATGATGGTATGATAATGTCTATGGGGAAATACGATGGAAATCAGTTTGAGCACAACAACCCATTAAATTCAGAGCACGATTACTGGAGACAGTAAGCTATTACATTCTCCTGTAGTCCCCCACCTTGCCCCAGCCCCCACCCCACCGAAGCACACATTTTATTTCCAGCCGAAAAAGTAAAAGAGAAATTGGCAGGTAAGAGCACATGGCAGGGAATAGGAAAGAAGAAATCCAGCCCTCTGTGTCTGGCATCTATTTTAAGACTGATGTGCTACCACTTCTGCTTAGGCAAATCTTGAGAAATTCAACTTTATAAAGACAGACTTTTTTAGTTCAGACCTGCAATATCAAGCAGTGTACGAAAAGTCTAAGTTTCCTTTTATAACCATTTCAGTAACTTAAGAGCGAGATGAAGAAGAGAAGTTTTTGCTTCAATTAGATTTTTGGGGCACACACAACTCTTTGTTTTTAAAGTTTTATAGCAAAGAGGTATATACCACAGCAATTAGGTTTATTTGAAATTATTTCAAGGCCATTAGAGTCACTATTCAATGATAGTTTAATGTGAACATGTATTAATACTATGTCATCTTATGTTAATTACATTTTAAAAGCTTAAGTCTCCAGATGTCAAAGAACTTCAAGAACGCTCTATTAGTGCAGGAGAAAAGGCAGTTACAGTTAGCTGTTTCTGCAGAGAGGACCAGGATTCTATTTCCAGCACCACAGGGCTGCTTACAACTATGTGTAACCCCAGTTCAAGGGAATCCAAATCTCTCTTCTGGCCTCCCTGGGCAACGTACACACACAATTCACATGCACACAAGCAGACAAAATATTCACACAAACACAATAAAAATAAATCTTAGAGAGAATTTGCAGAAAGCAAGAGACGTGCACACTATTAGATTTTAATCTATACCCATTATGTAGGGAAAAAACTTACAAGAAAGTGCATGCCTGACACACCACAAAAGTGTTAGAGAAAGACACATATGAGAAATATGAAAGGAACCACATAGATTTTGTGAGCCTTAGAAACAAACCAGAAGGCACTGCGGGATGAGAGATGCCTCGATATTTCATATCCCCCTTTTGGCACACAAGAAAATTTGATGTTCAAACTTCAAAAAACAAAAGTTGCAATTAGTAAATTGGGGCAGAGTGGAGAGTCTTAGAGTAAGAGCTGCACCTGATATCTGATATCGATTGTATTGAATGATTCATTTCCCTTTCTGAAGCGATTATTAACAACTACATATTTAATGGGAGAAACTGAATGTCATGTATGCGACTTTGATCAAGGTCCTTCCCTATGGCACTCTTATTAAATTATTTGAAATTATGCTCTTTAGTTTCAGTTGCACAGTTGAAATCCAGATATTCAACCTTACAGTAGAAATAATATTGTGAACCTTGGCATAGCTTTACAAAGCAGTTATCGTGTAATTGGGGAAGTAGAAATCAGGAGAATTAGGATTTAAAGAACGATGTTGGCTGCACAGCTAGTTCAGCCAGAGCTGTATAAGACACTGTCTCAAAACAAACAAAACAAAAGCAAAACAAACAAACAAACAAGGGAGCTGAAGACAGGACCCAGTGTGGCAAAGAGCTTACTGCTCTTCTACAGTCAGAGTTTGGGTCCCAGCCACTTAGCAGGAAACTCACAACTACAGAGGAATCCAATGTCCTCCTCCAACCTCCTCGGGCACTGCAGTCATATGCCACATACCCGAACTACCTTGAAAGACAATGAGCCTTTCATTTGTTGTAAAACTGATTACTTCTTAATTCTCACTGGTAAGTAGAAATCATATGTGTATATTTAATTAATTACGCAGACTTTTATTTTACAACCTAAGGAAAATTTATTCGAGGTTTGCTTTCTGTCTTTTTCTCAGCATTGAAGTCTTACGTGTTTCCTTATTTTGTTAATTAATTTTGTTCTTTGACAATTCCATATCTTCCTTCGGTAAATTTGAATGTCAATTCATTATGGTTAATACATTCATCTTCTGGTGCACCATGAAGTTGGTTTTTTACCCCTGCCATTGTGGCATAATCCAGCTAACCTGAAAATATAATTTTAGTATCTACTCAACGCACTGATTATGTATACTTTGGATAAACACCCACTGGTGAGACTTTTGGCCCATAGAAGAATTATATTTTCATTTCTAAAAATAATTAATTAATTTTTATTGTAAATAGATTCTTCCTTCATATAATACATCCCAACCGCAGTGTTCCTTCCCTCTGCTCCTTCCTTGTCCAGCCACCATTAGAAAGATACCTTCTAGCAACCGATGGCAGCGGGTGTTCGCCCAGACAATATGCAGAGAATGAATCTAAACTGGAGGTCTTCTTCAGGTCCCTCCCCTTAGAGAGTAGGGAACCCTTCAAAGAGGGGAAGAAAGATTCTAGGAGCCACAGGGGATGGCAGGCAGCAGGAGAATACAGCCCGCCTCATCAAATAAGCAAGGCTCATATGTGATCAGATAGACTGAGTCAGAAAGCAAGACACACGCGTGGACCTGCACTCCGTTCTCTGCACATGTGTTATGGTTGTTATCGTGATGCTTTTAATGGGACTGTTAAGAGTGCGAGTGAATGTGTCAGTGGGAGTGGGTGTATCTCCATTTCTTTTGCCCGTTCCTGGAACTCTTTTCCTCCTATTGTGTTGCCTTGCCCAACTGCCACACGAGGGCTTTTCCCTTGTTCTATTGTAATTTGTTTTGACCCATTTGGCTGTTGTGTCTTGGATGGTCGCTATTTTCTATGTTTTAAAGAATATTTTAAGTTTTACTTTCGCTTTATGCACGTGAGTGTTTTCCTGCGTGCTTGTCTATGCACCACTTGCATGCCTGGTAACTTTGAAAGCTTAATGGGTGCATTGGGTCACGTGCAACTGAAGGTCCTAAGGGTTGTGCTCTAGTTTGAGCACTAAAATTGAATGCAGATCCTCTGCAAGAACAGCAAGTACTCTTGACTGCTAAGCCATCTCTGCATTACCTGTTATTCAATTTTAAGGCGCATTCTTAGTGGCTTTATTAATTTGTATGCCTACCAATACAACGAAAGCACCCTGATTCTCAAGCAGTTCCTCTACAGCTTTATATTCTGTAAAGCCATTCTAGCAGACGTGTTTAGGACCTAATATCGTCTAATGTTTGAGTTTGCCCATTCCCTGTGTTTAACAAGATAATTAAAATTTTATATTTGTATCAGATATTTGAGAATTTCCTACAATAAGTTCTGACTGTATTTGCCCCCTTCTAGATCTATCCCTCTCCCCTGCTTCCCTACAGAACCAAATTCACGTCTTCATTCTTAACTTCATATGGAAAAATTAAAAAAACAAACAAACCAGGATAGCTAAAACAATCCTGTATAATAAAAGGACTTCTGGAAGTATTACTATTCTTGATATCAAAGTGTTCTATAGAGCAAAAGTAATAAAACCTGCATGGTATTAGCATAAAAACAGACAGGTACATCAATGGAATTGAATCAAAGACCAGAAATGAACCCACACACTTATGGACACTTGAGAAATGATACAATGAAAAAAAGAAAGCATCTTTAACAAATGGTGCTGGTCTAACTGGAGATCTGCATGCAGAAGTATACAAATAGATCCATGTTTAATCACCATGCACAAAAGTTCATTTTTTAAAAAATCAATCAAAGACAGTCTGAGCTACCCATGTACTCTTGGATGCATGGTCCTCCTTGAAGTGTGGTCTACCCACCCAGTGTGCACCTTTAAAGAAAATTGACTTGCCTTCTTCCAGCAATTATCAGGTGCTGATTGCTCCTTAGCTAAGGGTGTGATTTCTTGTCCCTTGATCTTCCCCATAGTTGGAGTTTGTGTGGTCCGAGACTGTGATAGTTCTTGTGCATACTGTGAGCTCGAATGTGCAGTTGCACTGATGTTTCCAGAAAACGCTCTTTCCAATATCTGTGTATCTTACAGTCTATATGCCTCCTCTTCCCCAATAACCCCTGAGCCTTGCGTAGAGGAGAGTGACATGGATGTCCTAATTGCAGCACAGTATTCCATGGCTTCTTATCTCTGCACATGGACCAGTTGTAGGTCTATGCTAATTGCCACCTACTGCACAAAGAGACTTCTCTGAAGAGGGTGGAGTCATGCATTAGTCTGTATGTGTGTAAATGAGGAAATAGTTTCCCTGTTATTATATCTTGCTGCTTTCTTCCCTTTCTCCTGAATCCACACTAAACTCAACAAAGAGCATTTCTTTAGAGTCTCATATCTCCCAGACACTTTTCATAAAGGTAATCTTATTGGCTAAAACCTAGACAAAAGACTATTTATCTTTCAAAATTAAAAACACAACTAAGTCAGATGAAGTTTACCTAAAAGTATTTGTTTTTTTTTTTTTTTTGGTATAAAGAAGACTTGCAAAGTAAAAGGTACATTAGAACCTGAACCTTTCTGAAAATGTCCATTTCTTGCTGTTATTTCAGCTACATCAGTAGGCTGACTTGTTGAATGTTTCAAAAATGATTGATGAAGCAGTTTCAAAGTTGATTTTTTTCTAAACCATGGAGATTGCATACATGTATTTCACATCCATTTTGTAGGTAACATTTTGAATTATTTATTTTTATATTGTGATCTTCCAGCCCTAGGAGAACACATAAAATTATAAAATGATGAGGCGTCCATATTTCCTTAAGTACCATCATCACCAAGTGCACGGGGTTCATGTTGTAATGATGAATTCCTTGAAGTAGTACGTCCTTGACAGAAGAGCTGCATTAATTCTTGAACTTGAAAAATAGCATAAAAGTGTCAAAGTCAAAGGGAATTATCCAAAATAAAACATACAAAGAATCTATTTTTAACAAGACTATGTGTGTTTTATCACCAACAGGTCAAATAAACAGACGATTGTAATATGTACCTGTTTTCAATGTCTTTCAAGTTCAATGTCATTCAAAAAAAAAAAAGAAAACCAATTCAAAATAAAGACTTGTTGCATGCGAGAATATATTTACAAATGTGTAGCATTGGCAATATTTTGAATTTTGTACTTCTGCTAGTTGCTTAATATGCAAATAACATGACACGACAAAAATAGGCAATAGCTTTTGAGAAAAGGTAAGTCCACGAGTCCCTTCTCCTGTACATTGATTCTCCCTATTCTCCTGTTCTAGTATTAATTCTCAGCAAAGAAAGACTAGAAACACCAACCCCGTGAAAGAGGGGAGATGTGCAGTTGGGAACAATTAGAGAAGACATTGAGCACCCCAGGGAAGAAAGTGGCAATGATTTCTTGCTCCTTGAAATTTTTTGAAATTTTACTTTTTACTAGGTGGATTTTGTTATTTTTATTTCAAATGTTATTCACTTTCCCGGTTTCCTGTACTTAAGGAAGGGTGACTACCACGCCCTTGTATATCCCTGGAGCTGTCCAGCATGGAGGCTAAGGGGAGAAGATCTTTCCTCCAGAGACAATGTAAGAAACTACCTAGAGGTGAGGGGGGTGTTTTCATAAAAGCAAGAAGTACCGTGTGCCAAGCACAGCAACTTAGGAGACTGGAGATGCTAACAAAGATGGTGTTTCCTGCAAGATGCTGCAAATACACTTCCTTTAAAAAATTTTAAGGTTTAGAGTGTAGCTACATAAGAAGGAAAAAGGCTCGACTTTACAATTATAGAATAATCCAAGGCCAACCCTCTCACCCGCCAACTCCTTAGTTCTTGAATTACAAGTTTTTGTTACCTTGGCAAGACATAAAATATTTGAAGTGTTCACCTGAACTTCAGCAAAATGTTCTTAAAGTTCTCCCTGTTATTGTGGGAATGAAGTGGTATTCTCTGTTTAGTCTTGCATAAGCATGTGTGTATTTGTCAGTCATTTGTATACCTACCAATAACTTCTATCTACCAATCATCTGTCTGTCTATCTATCTATCTATCTATCTATCTATCTATCTATCTATCTATCTATCTATCATCTATCTACCAACCTAAATATATCCCCTGTAATGTAATCTGTCTGTCTATCAAGCTAATCTATAATTTATCTCTTTATCTACCAATTCAATATCTCTATGAAATATTTACCAGTTTACCATCTATCTTCTGGGGTTTTTTTTGGTTTTATCACCATAATGATATTAAGGAAGAGATTTTCTCTATTTCTACATGTTGAGGGACATCTAGAATACATATCTGCAGAAATTTAATGGCTGCTGTTGCCTTTGCGTCCAACGATGCTTGAGTTAGTAAAGGTTGTCCTTGTTGATTCAAACTCTTATGAGAATAGGCTGGATATTCCACACATTTTCTCCCAATCATCATGCAGTGGACAGCTTCATCTGCCAAGGGTTCCTGGAATGGCCCCTGACAAACCCATTAACTACATTCTCCTAGAATTTGAGTCAAAGTAAATCTTTCGTCCCTTTAAGATGAATATTTTGTGTATTTCTCACAGTAGCAGAAAATTTACGAGCACAGTACTAGGCCCTTCTTTCTTGTTTTAGCCCCCTCTTTGATGAGATTATAATAAATTACATTTTCAGTATTTGTTGCTAACACACTGGAGCTCTCTATATTCTTTCTCATATCCTTTAATAATTGAATGGAGCCCTCTCTATGACAACATCTTTGAGAGCAGGTTTTCAGTGATATAGTCTGTGTTTAAATACTCTGAACACCTGCGCACGTTGAAAGGTTAGCCACTGAAGCTTTTCAACCACTCTCTGTTCAACAACCATAGGAATTATACTCCAAGACACTGTTGTTTATTGAGTTGCCCTCATCATGGTTTTAGTTTGTTTGTTCGTTTTGTTTGCATTTTTTTGTGTGTAATGTTATCCACACGCCTTCCTCCGTTCTGATATTCTCCCATATTCAAAGTTCTCCTGGGGCAAGAGGTTAATGCATTTCTGTTCACTTAGCACACAATAATCACATCCTGAAAGAATGAATGGGCCAATAATGACAGCTAGTCCCAAAACATAAGCATGAGGCCATACATGTCAGAGCACACCTGAAATCTCAGGACTTGAGAGGCTTAGGAAAGAGACTCCAAAGTTAGAGGCTCACCTGGGCTGCAGAGTGAGATCCTGACTGAAAGCTGAACAACTAGACACGATTCCTACAAAGTAAGGAGCAAACTTTTTTGTTACTTGGTTTACATAAGAAATTTTAAAACGGGGTTGAATTTTTTTTTATACAGAATGAAAAGGGAATTTACTGCTAAATGTATTTCTGGACCAAGGATGGTCAGCAATGAGGCTAATTCTTGCTATCTCCTCAATACACCTGCAAACAATTACCTGCCTGATAAATTGAGGGAAGAAAATTGCTCTGTTATCTGGAATTGAAGCAACTAATGAATAATTAAATGCATTTAAATCAAGGGCTTATTTTTTTTAACATCCTGGCACATTGACCACAGAAGTCCCCATACCATATGACATTTCCATATCCTTAAAGCAAGGTCACCTTTAATAATGATTTTTACACAATGCCCAGTTTTGAAACCTAAGACGTCCACCAACTTTACTAACACAAGTGCAGAAGGCTGAATTGTTCAGCTACCGCACACCTACTTAACTAATTTATCTGTATTTGCTTAATAAGCCTGTATCAAGTGTTTGTTTGTAAGAGAGAAGGTTCTAGTACTCATTTTCAAACGAGTCAGTCATAACCTTCTTCCCAAAAAGCACAGTTTAGAAAGCAAGAATGAGGAAATAGAATGAATTTTAAGTATCTCAAGATGCAATAAAATATATACCAATGAGCCAATGCCACATTACTAATGCAAGGCTGAAAGGGCTGTATTTAGGCATATGCTACGGTATATCAAATTGATGCAGATTTGGGGATGAAGAAGGCTTAATTCTCCTTAACTCTGGCAAGTGACTGCTGTTTTTCCATGTTTAATATGAGATGAGAAGCCTGGTTGACAGATTTTTGCAGTCTCTGTACTTTGTCTCCAACAGTGGGGAAAAGAATAGAAAGTTGTCTCCCAGACAATATTAGTCCATACTCATTCTTCCCAAAGGGATGAAAGGACGCTCCAGTGAGAACCTTCTCTACTACAGTAGATGATGAGAGAAACATGCAGTTGGAAGTTGAGCTTTAGAGTCAGTGCAAAAGACTGTACAGCAAAGAGCAAGTCAACATGTACAGAGAGAACATTCATGCTACTGATGTTTCTCTTCCTCCTCCTCCTCCTCCTCCTCCTCCCCCTGTCCCTCCTCCCTCCTCCTCCTCTCCCTCCTACCCCTCTCCATCCTGCCTCCTACTTCTCCTCCCCTTCTCCTCTTCCTCCTCCACTTTCTCCTCCTCCTCTTCCTCCTACCCCTCTCCATCCTGCCTCCTACTTCTCCTCCCCTTCTCCTCTTCCTCCTCCACTTTCTCCTCCTCCTCTTGCTCCTCCTCCTCCTCCTCTTCCTCCTCCTTCTCCCCCTTCTCTTTCTATGAAGAAAGAAGGTTAAAGATGACTTAACAAAAACAAAGAAGTCCACACATGCACATTTGACTGTGGAATCATGGAAGGACCTAGTAGAGATTTAGCTCTGAATAACATGGAAACAATGTTCCCCATACAGAGAGACATTTTTCCCCCGAATGAAATCCTTCTAGGTGATCATGGCTGATTTGACTTAATGAGTGATGCAAAGGCCATGGCTCACTGCGAAACATAATAAGGCCCTGAGTTCAGTCCTCACCCGCACATAAAAAGCAAGCAATATTAATTATAAATAAAAACAATTACAAGATGAAAATGTTGGCCTTGGAAAATTTAAGAATAAAGAAGACTCAAACCATATCAAGTAATTTTACATTTCCTCTCTCTCCCTCTCCCTCTCCCTCTCCTTCTCCCTCTCACTCTCCCTCTCTCTCTCTTTCTGTCTCTCTTTCTGTCTCTCTACCTCTCATGAAAACATCTTTCTACTTTTCTACTTCCTCCTCTCCTTCTAGTCCTTCTCCTCCACTCCCCTACCAAACAACTCTTCCTCCTTTTCTATTAGAAAAGGAGAGGCCTTCCATGGATAACAGCCGGCCTTGGCATGTCAAGTTGAAGTAAGACTAGGTGCATCTTCTCCTGGGGAGGCTAAATGAGGCAGTCCATTGAAGGCAGAGAGTCCCAAAGGTAGGTGACAAAGTCAAAGACAGCTCCTGCTCCTGCTCCTGCTGTTAGGAGTTCCACATGAAAACCAAGCTACAACTCTTACTTACGTGCAGAGGGCTTAGATCAGTCCAATGCATCCTCTCTGGTTGGTTGTTCAGTCTCTGTGAACACACGTATAGGCCCAGGTTAATTAATTCTGTATGTTTTCTTGTAGCACCACTGACTTCTCTGGCTCCTAAATTCTTTCCTTCTTTTCTTTCAAAGAATTTCCCAAGTTCTGCCTAATATTTGGCTGTTGGCCTCTGCATCAGTTTCCATCAGTTGCTTTGTCTCAAGCTGAACCAGTCGTTGGTTGGCCATTCTCTCAATTTCTTCTCCACCCTTACCCCTATACCTCTTGTTGGCAGGACAAACTATAGGTGGAAGATTTTTAGCTGAACTGGTGTCCCAATCCCTTCATTGGAAGACTTGCCTAGTTAGTTACAGAATATGGCTGGTACACCCCCATTTCTTGAAGTCTTAGCTAGGGTCACCCTTATAGATTCTGGGGAGTTTCTACTGCCCCAGGTTTCTAGCTCATCCAAAAGATGCCCACCCTCCCTACCTTCCAGTTGTCTCTCCCTCTACCCTCTCCCTGCATCCTTTCCTGGCCTGATTTCTCTTCCATGTTGTTTCTATTCCCATCCCTCTCCTGTCCATCACCCCCCATGCACTCACGAAGTCTATTCTGCTCTGTTTCCCTTTTTATCAGTGAGGGTCAAGCGTCTTCACTTGAGCCCTCCTCATTACATAACGTCTTTTTGTCTGTGGACTGTAGAATGGTTATCCTCTTACCTTACAGCTAATATCCACCTATAAGCAAGTCGCTCTGACATTTAGTGACTCCTAGAATCCAAAACGAACCTGACGTGAGGTGAGTGAGAATGTCTAGGAGAACATAGAAGCAATTTAGCAATCACCAACATTTCTTTCTTTCTCTTCTCTTTTACATAAATCAAATCAGAGAACATACTTTAGAGAATCTCAATAGTCAGTCTTCACACATGTTGGGGATACCATGCCAACAGTTTGTTTAGTCAGCTTTTCTTCTACTTAATTTGTCTGTTCATTTGGTGGTATGGATAAAATCCAGGTTAAGGCCACCTGTGTTCTACATGGAGCTGTATAACCACAAGGGATTTTTAAAAACGAGTACAGTACTTATTGGCTTTCACATACTTACGTTTTCATTCTTTAATTTTATTTTCTTGGCTATTTTATGTATTTACATTTCAAACGGTATCCCCTTTCCCCCCTCTGCCATACTCCCTCCTACCTCCCCCTGCTTCTATGAGGATGCTCCCATTTCCACCCACCCACTCCAACCTCAACAGCCTGGCATTACCCTACATTGAGGAAACAAGAACCCTACATTCACAGAACCAAGGGCTTTTCCTTCTACTGATGCTGTACAACGCCATGCTCTATTACATATGTGGCTGGAGTCATGTGTCCCTCCATGGGTACTGGCTGGTTGGTGGTTTAGTCCCTGGGAGCTCTGGTGTTGTTTGGTTGGTTGCTATTGTTGTTCTTCCCATGCTGTTGCAAATCCCTTCTGCTCCTTCAGTCCTTTCTCTAACTCCTCCATTGGGGTCCCCTTGTTCAGTCCCATGGTTAGCTGCAAGCATCCTCATGTGTATCAGTAGAGCTCTGGCAGAGCCTCTCAGGAGACATCCATATCTGGCTCCTTTGAGACGATATGCACTTTCCCAACATGAAGTGGTAAGTTTCAAATACACTAAAACGTAAGATTTCAGATGTTGGAAAAATAGTGGGAGGCTAAGAGGACACACTTTTATTCCAGTCCAGAGGACCCAAGATCTTCATAGCAATCACGTACAACGTCTCACAACTATTCATAAATGCAATTTTGGAGAATTTGATTCTCTCTTCTGACCTTTTAGGTGCCACCAAACATGTGGTGGATATGTGCACACACATTCAGGCACGCACACATACATCAAATTTAAAAATAAAATATATGAATACTTTTTAAAGTAAGACTTCATACAAAATGGCAAAGATATCACCAGGGATGGTTTTGAAGTTCGGTGTGTTGGGAAAGTATGAATTTCATGCTTTTCTGGTTTAAAAGTTGATCTATTTCATACTTAAACTAAACATGACTTTTGGGATACATGATTTTTTTCAGCTACATTTTTCTGCTGTGAAACAATAATGAACTGTTTTTGATAGTGTACAAACAAATATTGTTTTCAAAAACCTTACAAGTGAACAACGACTTCAAAATGTTTGCTTCCATTTAACTCATTGAACTATGGAGAACTATGGAGTACTACTCAGCTCTTAAAAGCAATGACTTCATGAAATTCACAGGCAAATGGATGGAACCCAGTCACAGAAGAACACACAAGGGATGTGTTCACTGATAAGTGGATGTTAGTCAAAAATAAGTTTGGAATACCCATGATGTGACTCAAAGACCATAAGGCTTGAAAATCTTTGTCATTAACAAGTATTAAGAAAATTACTATTTAGACTTCCTAATTAAAATAGAGATCGTATAAAAGATGGGTGAGTCCATATCAAATGTGTGTCCCCATCTCAAAATATTTTATATAAAACATCAAAAGACTTCAAAATAGCAAGCTGATTTCTGGAGCAATAGCATGGAAAATTGCATTCTCTGCTACCAAAGAAGTAACTATCAATCATGTTTAATTATTTAAAACACTTAATATAGCAACATTTAGCCTGAGAAACAATGAATGCTTATCAACACTTATAAAATGTATGCATGCAACATTGTGGATTGAGTCTACCCCCTCTATTTCTTCTCCTCCTTTCCACCTCTTCCTCGTCTTCCTTTTCCTCCTCTTACACTTTTCTTTATTTCCTCTGACTCTGTTTTCCATGGGGAGTATGTCGTGATGAATGAACCAGAGAACAGAGACAACTGAACCCATACTTTATACCACGCACTTCGTCTGTTTCTCTGAATCTCACTTGAGCATCTATGATTCACCCAGCAAGGCAGACAATGGTTGGATTACTGTGCTTTGCCCTTTGCACAGTAAGTGGGTTTATTTAAGAAAAAATATTTCAAGCTCCACATGACTCACCTTTGTTCCCTGAATTGTTGACTAGTTGGACAATAATTTATCTGAGCTTCCCCATCTCCGGTATAAGGCCACCTTTTCCTGCCTAGTTTATTTCCAATGAGGCATAACCCAAAACCACCTGAAAACAAGAAAGCCCAATTGAAAATTTTCCTTGAACAGAGTTGGATATGACCATGTCTCTGAAAGATTCTCTTGGTTGAAGGTTCACATCGAAGGCCCCAGGCCCCTGTGGTAGCGTCATCTCTAGATTGGTGGGTTTATTGCTGTACAAGAAAGCTAGTTGACCATGAGCTAAGCAGTGAGCCAGTAAACAAAATCCATTCTTGATTTCTGCTTCAGTCCCTGCTTTATTTCCTGCACTGACTTCTTTTAATCACAGACTATGATCTGGAAATGTAAGCCAGAGGAATCCTTTCCCTGGCTCTACATTGTTTTCTTTCATACTGTGTAATAGCAACAACAGAAAGCCAACTAGAACAGGAATTGGTAGCAGGTAAAGAGAAGCATTGCTATGATCCTGACCTGATGATGCTGTGTGTTGAGAGGATGGAAATGTTTAGACCTTTGGCTGGAAGAGGCATTGAGTGATGAGAGATGAGTAGGCTATGATGTGAGCTCTTGGAAAACAAGGATGCTGGGAGTAAGGCAGAACAAAATTTCCCCTGCTTCTCAGTTTGTTCTCATTTATGTATATTTGGAAATTTTCCCCATGCCTTCCTCATTTACTAGACATTATTTAGCAATCTCTGCCTTCCTTGCGTGTTCTGCTAGTCTTCATTTGCAGCATTTCCTCAAAACATCCTGACTACATTTTTACCCCAACTTGGAGGAAATATCCCAATCTCAAAAGCTTTAAGCCCATGCAACCTAAAAAGCAAAGTCTTGGGGGTTGGGGATTTAGCTCATTGGTAGAGCTCTTGCCTAGCAAGCACAAGGCCCTGAGTTTGGTCCCCAGCTATGAAAAAAAAAAAAAAAAGAAAAGAAAAAAAAGAAAAAGTGAAGTCTTTCTTGACATGGAGAATCTAATTGGAAAGGCTTTCCATCGAGATGATGCCTACATTGTACATCACATTAATCATAAGCACTGCTTGCCCGGCTTTGTTCTTTATAACTGATGTTCATGTATGTAAACAATCCATGTTGCCTATGGTATCTATAGCATGATTGACTTCCTGTTCTTTTTATGGGACTTATCAATATTTAAACCTTCACCTATTGTTTGGGTAGATAGTTTCTTGCTTACATCTTACTGCTAATCATGCCTTTCTCATTGTAATGTTAGCTTCAGTAGAGCAGGAAGAGTCTAAAATTTTTTATAATGAATCCTCTGATATACATCATATTTACCAGAGTTCATTTTTTTCAATATCTTGAGTGGTCAACACATTAAAAATATGATGTATGTATTACCTTCATTAATTCCCTCAACAGTACTTGGAACTTGCATTCAGCTGACAGTTTTTCAGGTGACAGTTCTGAAGCTTCATTTTTTTCAGGTGACAGTTCTGAAGCCTTGAGAGGTATCTGATTTTTGTCAATGGCACATACCTGTTCATAATAGTATCTGGGTACGAACTGCAGTGAAATGTTTCCGAGATAATACTACTAACCATAACTACCCACACTAGTTAATATATGTTAATTAGTCAGTACATGTCTGTAAACTAATGGAAAAATGAACTCGAGAGGAATACATTAAAAAAGCAAGAAACAAGCTGTCTTCATTATCTTTCATTTGCTGGGACAGAATACCATGACCAAAGAACTTTGTTTTTAAAAAGTATTTATTTTGGGCTAACGGTTTCAGAGAGTTAGGATCCACAACCTCCATGGCAGGGAGTATGGAGGCAGCCAGGCAGCCATGGGGCTGGAGCATTAGGTGACACACACAGTGAGAGACGACCATGATGCACAGAGACACAATGTAAATGGAGTCTTTTGAAGCCTCCAACCCTTAAACCACTGGCAACCCTTCCAACAGTCACATCTACCAATTGGGAACCAAGCATTCAAATATATCAGCCTATAAAATCAATTCTCACTCAAACTTGCACACAAATGGCCAAGATTGTATCTTACATCCTCTGAATGTATTCTTTCATTATTAATATTATAATGTGTATGTTAGATGTTTTATGGATGAAGTAAGATTATATGCATCTAAGTCAGCATATACACAATATGATTCAAGGTTTCATGAGTCAAATCTGATGTTAGGTTTTAGACCAGTTCCCAGTTAAACTGTTAGCTATAAGTTCCTGGGTACTACCTGAAGATGGTGAATTCCTGGGTCAGAGACTGGGATAGCTCTTCTTGTTTGCCAACTTGATACGTCTAGGATTAACCAAAATCTAAATATCTGGGTAGATCTGTGGTGGGCTATTTTTTTCTTAATTAAATCCCTGGAAGTGGAAAGATCCATGTCTTCTGGATCATCGAGATAGGAAGACATAACTTTAATCCAAGTCTTTGAGGTAGTAAGATCCACTTTTAGCTTGGACCACACCTTCTGCTGGCAAGCTATAGAAAGACATAGAAGAAAACTGTCTTCCCCTGTTTGCCGGTTCTCACTGTAATGGCAAGTCCACTCCTTTACTGGCATTAGAGCCTACTTCTTCAGGATTTTGGCATACACTGAAGAGTTGCTGAGACATCCAGCCTTGTGGACTGTGCAACGACTTCATTCTAGGACCTTCTAGTGCTACAGTTATTGTTGTACTAGCTGGACTAAAACCTGTAAACTATTCTAATAAATCCTTCATATATACATATGTATATGTATATGTATGTATATGTGTATATATGTATGTGTATGTGTATATGATGTATATGTATGTGTATATGTATATGATGTATATATATGTGTGTATGTGTGTAGATTATGTGAATGCATATATGTATATATAAATTTTCTCTTGTATTAGATTTGGTGTGTTCAATTTTATGATGATGTCTATATACATATGTATAAACATAAACATATATATAACACATGTGCTTAAATATACATAAATACATATATATAGGTATGTAGATCCATTCTATAAGTGATGATCCTCTGTAGAACCCTGGGTAATACAGAGCTTTATTGCTTTTATAGACAATGAAAGCAGCCAACATGAATCCAACTCCATCAGTTCCCCCTTGCCTCCAACTGTCGTGATGACAGAGTGGAGGAAACAAGGAAGTGTCCAGAGAGATGCTAAACAGACAAGTTTATAGTGGGTTTTCACTGAAGTGTAGTAACATGCAGGGTGAACAATTGGCACCTTTCAAGAGAGAAATAAGTACATTTGCATTTCGTCTGGTGGTATGGGATATATAGAACGCAAACGTCATCCTTCAAGGTTGCTCCTACAGAGAAGCTCTGTGAATGGCCAAATGCAGGAGCGTGGGCAAGCAGGGAGGAATGCTTCTGCAATAGTCAACAGCTCACTGCCCAAAGAAACACTTCTGTTGTGGGGAAAGGCCTTGTAATGCTCACCCCAGTGGTTTGAGAAGTCTCTGAAGTATACTGGTTTTGCCTCTTGAACGGCATAAATGGTGTCCTTAGCCTTAGAAGCTTTGTGGTTTCATGAGGTCCCATTTATTAAGGGTTGGTCTTAGTACCTGCGCTATTAGAGTTCTGTTCAGGGATTTGACTACTCTGTCAATATGTACACGGCAGTCCCCAATTTTCTCTTGTATTAGATTTAGTGCGTTCAATTTTATGACGGTGTCTTTGATCTACGTGGAGTTGAGGTTTGTGCAGGGTGAGAGATATGGGCCCATCTTCATTCGTTAACATGCAAGCGTCCAGTTATTCCAGCACCATTTGTTGAAGATGCTTTCTTTTTCCATTTTATGGTTTTGCAGGCTGATGTGTATGTACAGGTGAGGACTGGCACAAGTTAGGTCAAGGCTGCGATTGGGCAGTAAAAAACCAAGGCAGGGGCAAAGCTTTTGTAAGGCGGAAGAGAAGGGGAAGGAGGAGAATCAAGATGGAGACCGAGAAAGATGAACCAGATCTGGGTGGTCTTGATTTGCCAAGGTAGTTATGCGTATTTCTTTAGGGTTGAGTTTCTGTAGGCAAATTTGTCTTATCTAGGTGGGTGGTTTATATCTTTATCAATTGGTTTGTGAGTTTATTGTGTGGATGTATTGTAGATTGAGAATTTAACATATAAATCTGATTAATAAATTACAGTTTTATTGAGTCATGATTTCACTGGGTTGTTGGGTGAGTGAGTCGAGTCCATGAAAGGGAGACGTGATTGGCCAGCCCATGCTGGATTTCTAGAGCCCTGATTTTACCGGACAGCTGGAACCAGAGTTCATGGCTTGTGCTGGGAGAGATACTAATCAGAGATAAATTGTGGTTAGTTCCAGGCGGCCTCACGGATGCCGGAGCTAAATCTAGAGACCAGTGTGACAAGGTGTAACGCTGGAACGGCTCGCGGACTACGCATGTCAGAGAGTACCTTGGGGGCCAGTGTGGAGCCCCAGTGATAAAGATACCCCGCAGTGCCATGCGGCTCCCACGGGTGCTGGCGCTAGTGCGGGATAAAAAGGGTTACCCCCAGTGAACTAGATTGTTGGGGGGAGGGCAACAAGGGGGGGAGGATGGGGAGGGGAACACCCATAAAAAAGGGGAGGGGGGAGGGGGATGTTTGCCCAGAAACTGGGAAAGGGAATAACACTTGAAATGTATATAAGAAATACTCAAGTTAATAAAAAAAAAAGGGTTAGCCAGTTTTTTTTTTTAATATTTACTGCAACAGGATTTTGGCTTCCTTTTTCAAGTTACAGTGTTTTAATTTTGCAGTGATGCAGGATGAATATGAACCAAATATAAAGATCACCTGGGATTTTTGCTGTTTTGAATCTTCCCCTAGGAAGCAATGTAACGTAGTACTCTGTCTTATGGTTGTGAACAGCAGCAGTGAACCTCAGCTTTTCAACAGCCATTCTATCCAGATTTTTAGAGAATCCAAACTCTAAGCTAATATTTTGTTAATCTATAACAGCTGAGGGTTAGAGTTATAAAATGAAATCTTAATTGATGATACGATCAACCTGAAATGGGGAACATCTGTCCTACATTCTGAAATTATTGAAAGGGTCACTATACAAAATTCTCTTGGAAAACTTTCATTCAGATCAATGCTCTTATCAATGTAGCGATTACACGTCATCTAATTGTGTCAAAATATTTCTTTTGTAATGAAACAATGTTGCTTTTCATCATCATCTGAATTAGGAATATAAGGCTTGATTATTGTTGTTATATATGCAGGTTGCAAATTTCATAATTTCAGTACATTATCCTTCGCTTTTAGGAAATGTTTAGGTGATTATTCCCAAAGTGTACCCTGGCAAATTAGACCAGTTATTTGGTTTTCCACATGAATATAGTTTAGATAATGGTTTTCATATCTTTCACATCAATGTTTAATTTTCTCTTTACATATTATATTTCTATGACCGCGGGGAAGGAAACAATGTGTCCAATTTCCCAGCCATCCTAATTCAGAACTGTGAGTTTGGTCATTTTAGTTCATTAGATCTCCATTTTCCCCATTAAGAAGTATCTTTGGCATGTATTTATTAAGTGAGAATTTATGGTAGAATGTTTTCAAAAGATGACATGCGGGGCTGGAGAAATGGCTTAACAGTTAAGGGCACTTGAACCTAATTTCTTTCCCATTACTCATACTATGGCTCACAAGAGTCCTTCCCTAACTCTAGTTCCAAGAGATGTAATGTCCGTTTCTGGCCTCCATGGGAACTAGACATGAATGTGGTGAACACACATACATGGAGAAACAATACTTGTACTTATAAAATAAAATACAGATAATTCTATTGTTTTCTGAAAAATTGTCGTGCTTGAGGAGAGTGCTGTTTGAGTGTTAAACAATGGTAAAGTTTGGTATTTGGTTTTCATCCCTCATATGTGCTCTATGATTTTCTATTGAGGATGATCTCATAGAAAACTCTTTGGGTGATCTACAAATACATCTTAACTGTATGTTTGTCTACTGAGTCTCCAAGGTTCTTGTAAATACAGTTGCTCTAAAAGATGTGCCATGATGATTTAAGATTCATTTGCTATCTAAAGATGGGTAAGTCTGTGTCAGAAGAGTAGAAAGTTGGCAACTAATTGGGCTCATTTAAAATCCATTAGTAAGCTTTTAATTAGATGAAAAGACAAGAGAGAGAGGCTGTTATCTAATTATGATAGAATTTGAAATGCAAAACTTCACAAAGCTTAGTCTCCCAGAATATAATCACTGCTTTAAAACTAATTATTTTGAAGTTTAACTTCCTGAGAATTACAGAGAAACAAAATTCAGTGTCTCAACTAAAGAAAAATACATTAATATTAACAATAAATGCTACTTATGAAAAGGTGTACTATCATCCTTTGGATTGTAGTGAATGTGTATGGCACACAAAGCTATCTCATTGTCTAAATACACACACACACACACAAACACAAACACACAAATACACAAACACACAAGGGTCATATGGAGATGACACTTCATCATCTGCATTACCTTAAAAATATTTAGTCTGCTTGGGTACATAATAGGATCTATATTACATAATTAATAGCTTAAAAGCTACATAATTATTGAATTGTGTTTACCATTGAAGAGTATGTATTATGTTTCTCTCTAACAAATGCATGCACAGGCAAAGGTGTGTGCGCATGCACGCGCACACACACACACACACACACACACACACCACAAGTACATGTTCATGAAAGTAACTAAGGGGGACTGGAGAGATGGTTTATTGGTTAAGGATGTTTGTTACTTTTCCAAAAGGTTAGAGTCCTGTTTCCATGCTGGAAGCACACATCTGCCTGGAAGTCCAACTCTAGGGCAACTTGTAAGTTCTGTCCTCCATGGCCTCTGCCTCACATCTGTCCTCCATGGCCTCTGCCTCACATCTGTCCTCCATGGCCTCTGCCTCCACATGCAATATACTCCCACAGATCCACAATGCATATAATCAAAAACTAAAAAGATAAATGATTAATGTCCTATTTATTTAACTTTCCTTATTAAATCGTTCCTAATTTCACACATTCACAAATTAATATTTTTTTTTCTGACGTCTTCAGCTCACGCTTATTGAGAGAGCCATAAAAAGAAAGGTTCCGGGCACGCGGTTCTTGCCAGTTAACATGTTATACCGAAGTGAGTGATCCTTTTTATGTGCCTGTAATCTCAAGTCGGTGCTCATCAGGTGAGTCACTCGTGTTAACGTCAAAACGAAGGCTAAGAACCTAAATTTCACTTCGCTGTGCGCTTTATTTTCTCTGTTACTCAGTTTTAGAAAATCTAGTAATTCCAAATTACAAATCAACGCATTTACAGATCTTAATTTACAGCTCAGGGAGGTTTAAAAATAGTAAAATCTATAAACGGTAAGCCAAACAGAACACATTAGTGTCCTTGAAATCTCCTTCCGTCTACTCCCTCACTCAACAGAAGTAATCATTACTTTGATTTATGACATAAGGTATTCTGTGTTTGGCTTATGTATTTCATACAAATGGAACTGTAGAAGGTTTCTATGTGATGGTTTGGCTATTTAGTTCAATATCAGCTTGAGACAATCTATGCACACTATGTACTACTTCACAGTTCTCGGCTTTGAATACCGTTTCTTTGCATGAATAATCCAATTTGTTGATTTTTTTTGTACCGAAACGGTCACATGGGTTTCATTTTTGACATGAGATAAGTAATTTTTTAGATATCATTTAATGGATATATGTGTTACATATGCAAAAGTGTAGTTGACCTTACAACAGGTACATATTCAACTAACCAAACTATCAAATAATTTCCCTAAGTTGTTACATCTATTTCTAAACCCACCATCCAAATGGGATGTCTGGCAATTACCCTGAAGTTTTGACAGCATTGTACATTGTCAGTTTTCTTTTAACGGCCGTGGTTCAGTCATTGTACTTATATGAGTTTATTATTTTAACAACCAATAACACATGACTTTCACATGCTTATTGGATTTTTATACATGAGTGTTGTTGCATTGCTCATTAGGTGTTTGTTTAATGCTTTGAGCCTTTTACAATTTGAGTTATTTGTTAGTTAGGGAATGAAAGAACTGCAGGAAATTCCATATTACTCACACCATGCCTGCCTATACTGTTAGACATGTGCTGTTAACATATGGCTTCTAAGTGCAGCGCAGTTGTTTACTCTGGGTTTGACATGGCTGAATTGGAGCACTACAGCAGTGGTGAACTGCATCAGACCTAAGAGGTTCAATCTGTTATAACTTCTGGAAGGATGGGGTGTCTCACAAGTCTTAGGAGAGCTTTAGTGAAGTACACATACTGCATATATACCTTATGAGATCTTCAGGAGGTCCCTCTCCTCCTTCAGAGGGTGTGGAAATCACATGTTTGGCTGTCTGTCATTAGGCTTCCTAGTAGATACATCTGCATTGCCATGCTTTCGTAATTAATATCAATAGTCTCATTGCTTCACTGGGCTAGACTTATCTAGAATCCTTCAGTCTGTTAATACCTTCTCTATAGGGTGTTGTTGTTAAATTATAAAAAAAATAAAAACTGTCTTTTACCCCCCACTATATCTGGCACCATAGTGCCCTAAGATATCTGGTAGATAAGTCAATCTCAGCCAAGGAAGTGTCTCACCTGCTCTTCTCCATCCCATATCACACTGCCAAAGGCCTCTCTCTGAGCCTGGCAGCAATCTCTCTACCTATCTAGTTCCCAAGACAGGTTTCCATGCCGGAAACACACATCCCAACGCTGTGGTGGCCCAGACCAGCTGCCCCACACTCCCTTACACTTAAATCTGCACATGAGAGAACACATAGCACAATAACCTTTGACCCAATTGATAAGATATAATTGCTCACCTAAACATACAAAGCCCTGAAAACATCCATCCCTTAAGAACATTCATAACAACCTGTCAGCGTCAGCGTCCATATTGTCCCGCAGCTACTCTCCCTCTCCTCCTCTTCCGTTCCCGTCTCCTCCTCTTCCTTCAAACTTTTCTCCCGCCCATCCTTCCTTCTTCTCCAATGATAGGCCTCATTCTATCTTATACCTGCCTCACCTGTGACATCATCCCACAATATGGTCTGAGTAGATGTTTCTGTGTCTCATCGCAACAGTTACACGGCACGCAGGTTAATTTTATCATCAGGGTTATATTAACTGAACTACTCTATTTTTTGTTAATTAATGTATTTACTTTACATCCAGAACACAGTTTAGCCACTCTTCTCCACTCCCCCCAAGACCCTCCCTCTTACCTCTCCTCCCCGTACTCCCACTTCCCTTTCTCTTCATAGAAGGAAGCCTCCAATGGATATCAATTAGTCTTGACATATCAAGTTGTAGTGGGACTAGGCACATCTATTGAGGCTAGTCTAGGGCATTTTGTCTTAATTTGCATCTCTGCTGTTGTGATTAAATCCTCTAAACAAAAACATCTCATGTAATGAATGGGTTTATTTGGCTGATTCCATCAGATCACAGTTTATCCCTGTGGAAGCTTAGAATAGAAACTCATGCTACAAAATGAAGGAACAAAAACCATGGGCAAACATTGTTAACTGGCCTTCTCTCTTGTTTGGTCACTGCCTCATGCTCAGGTATCTATATAATCCAGACCAGGAAGGACCACTTACTTAGGGATATTTCCACCCTATGTGGAAGAACCCTTCCACAGCCAACTCCAATCAACACAAGCTCTCACAAACAGGCAGCCCAGTTAGGGGAAAGGAATCCAAAGGCAGGTAACACAATCATAGATGGCCTCTTCTCCAGTTATGGGTCCCATATGAAGACGAAGCTACACATTTGGAGTATATGTCCAGCCCATGTGTACTCTCTGATTGGTGATTTCATCTCTGTGAGCCACTATTGGTCCATGTTAGTTGACTTGTAGGTTTTCTTGTGGTGTCTTTGACTTCTTTGACTCCTCTAATCCTTCTTCCCCCTCTTCCATAAGATTACCTGACCTCTGGCTAGTGTTTGACTGTGGGGCTCTACATCTGTTTCTCTGAGCTACTGGGTGAAGCCTCTCAGAGTACCGTTATGCTAGGCTCCTTCTGCAAGCATAGGGTATCATTAATTGTGCCAGGGATCTTCTCTCGTGGGTTGGGTCTCAAAGTTGTGTCATTTATTGGTTGGTCATTCCCTCAATTTCTGCAGCAACTTTATTTCTGCACATCCTGCAGGCAGGACACATTTTTGGGTGAAAGCTTTGTGGGTGTTTGGTGCTCCCATCTCTCCATTCGAAATTGTGCCTGATTACTGGAGGTGGCCATTTCAGGTCACCCTCATAGATTCCTGGTTGTTTCCTTTGTCCTAGGTTTTCTAGCTTGTCCCAGAAGTATTCCCTGCTCTGATTTTTAGTTCTCTCTCCCAGTTCTGACTCCCTCCTTGTTTCCCCAGCCTAACCCCCCCCATTCACATCATCAGTTCTCACCCACTCAATTCCCTCCTTCCATCTACCCCCAAAATCTAAATTATTTCCTTCTCTCAGTGAGATTCAATTGTCTCTCCCTTGGGCCTTTGTTTTGGTTTCTTGTTTTATTTTGTCAAGAGTCCAATGCCCATAGTTCTATAGAAGAGTTTATTTCTGAGTTGTCATTGATCAGCCTCTCTGTTTTTATGTTGATACCATGCAGTTGGTATCTCTACTACTCTGTAGTACAGCTTAAAATCATGGATGGTGGTGCCTCCAGAGGTTCTTTTATTGTACAGCCTTGTTTTTATCCCTCCCAGGTTTTTTGTTTTTCCATATGAATGTTCTTTCAAGGTCTGTAAAGAATTGTGTTAGAACTGTTATGGGGATTGCCTTGAATCTGAAGATTGCTTTCGGTAAGATGGCCATTTTCACTGTGTTAATCCCACCAATCCATGAGCATGGGGGATCTTTCCATCTTCTAATGTATTCTTTAGTTTTTCTTCACAGACTCGAAGTTCTTGTCATACAGGTCTTTAATTTGCTTGGTTAGAGATACACTAAGATATTTATATTATTTGTGTCAATTACAAAGGGTGTTGTTTCGCTTACTTCTTTCTCAGCCCTACATTGTTCGTACAAAGGAGGTCTACTGATTTTTTTTTAATTTATTTTTATACTCCAGATTTTATTTCCCTCCCAGTCCACATCCCATACCTACTCTCTTCCACCCTTGCCTGTTGTCTCCACAATTATGTCCCCATCCTACCCACCTCACCAGGCCTCTAAACTTCCTGAGGCCTCTAGTCTTTTGGGGGTTAAGTGCATCTTCTCTGACTGAACCCAGACCCAGGAGTTTTATGCTGTCTATGTGTTGGAGGCCTCATCTCAGCTGCTGTGTGCTGACTGGTTGGTGGTCCAGTGTCTAAGAGATAGCAGGAGTCCAGGTTAATTGAGACTGCTGATTGCCCTCTTCCTTAGTTTCCTCCAGTTTTTCCCTAATTCAACCATAGGGGTCAACAGCTTCTGTTCATTGGTTGGATGCACATATCTGCATCTGACTCTTGCAGCTATTTATCTTTTGGAGAACAGTCATGGTAGATCCCATTTTATGAATGCCCCATAGCTTCATTAATAGTATCAGGTCTTGTGGCCTCCCCTTGAGCTGGATCCCACTTTGGGCTTGTCGCTTGACCTTCTTTTCCTCAGGCTCTTCTCCATTTCTATTCTTGTATTTCTTTCAGACAGGAAGAATTATGGCTCAGAGCTTTGGCTGTGAGATAGCAACCCCATCCCTTACTTGATGCCCTTTCTGCTGGAAGTGGATTCAATAAGTTCCCTTTCCTCACTGTAAGACCTTTCATCTACCCCCCCCACCTTTGAGTTAAGAAATTCTCTCACTTCCTAGGTCTCTGTTATATTCTATAGGGTCCTCCCAACCTCCTTCCTCCCAAGGTCACCTGTTTCTATTCTTTCTGCTGGCCCTCAGAGTTTCAGACCTTTACTTCCCCCTACTCCCATCCTCTTTCCCTAGCTACTTTGCTTAAGATGTTTGTCATTTATAGTAGTTCTCTGGTAGAATTTTAGGAGTCCCTTGTGCATACTATCATATCATCTGTAAGTAGTGATATTTTGACTCCTTCCTTTCCAGTATGTACCCCTTGTCTCCTTTATTTGTCTTACTGCTTGAGCTAAAACTTGAAGTACTATACTGAAGAGACACACAGAGAGTAGCCATGCTTGTCTTGTTGCTAATTTTAGTTAAACTTCTTTAAATTTCTCTCTATTTAATTTGATGCTATTGAATTGCTGTGTAACGCTTTAACTGTGTTTAGGTATGTGTTTTATATCCTTGTTCTTGTCAAGACTTTTAGCACAAAGGAGTGCTAGAGCTTTGGTCAAAGGCTTTTCAGCATCTAATAAGATGGTCATGTTTTTTGTTTGTTTTGATGGATTGCTCTGATGAATTTTCTTATGTTGAGCTATCCCTGAATCTCTGATATGAAGCCTACTTGATCATGATGGATGGATGGTGTTTTGATGTGTTCTTAGATTCAGTTTGTGAGTATTTTATTGAGTATTTTTGTATTAATGTTCATGAGGGGTGTTTGTAGAATTCTCTGTTGAGAATTTGTGTGGTTTCTTGAGTCAGGGTGACTATGGCCTCATAGAATGAGTTTGGAAATGCTCCTTCTGTTTCTAGTTTGTCAAATAATTTGAGAAGTATTGGTGTTAGCTTTTTGAAAATAGCATAGAATTCTTTGCTAAAACCAACTGGCCCTGGGATCTTTTCAGTTGGGAGATTTTAATGTCTGCTTCTATCTCCTTAGGGGTAATAGGATTACTTAATTGTTTACCTGATCTTGATTTAATGTTGGTAAATTCTATCTACCAAGAAAACCATCCATTTCTTTTAGAATTTCCAATTTTATGGAGTACAGGCTTTTGAAGTAAGACTTAATGAATCATTGGATTTCCTCAGTGTGTTTATGCCTCCCTTTTCATTTCTGATTTTGTTGATTTAGATATTGTTTCTTTGCCTTTTAGTTAGTTTGGCTAAGGGTGTGTCTATCTTGTTTACTTTCTCAAAGAACCAGCTCTTGGTTCACTGATTCCTTGTATTGTTCCCTTTGTTGCTAATTGATTGATTTTGGATCTGAGTTTCATTACTTCCTGCTGTACAATCCTCTTGGATGTGTTTTGCTTCTTTTTGTTCTATAGCTTTGAGGTGTACTTTTAACTTGCTAATATGAGAACTCTTTATTTTCTTTATGAAGGCACTTAAAACTATAAACTTGCCTCTTAGCTCTGCATTTATTTTTCCCTCTAAGTTTAGGTATGGTGTGCTTCATTTTCATTAAATTCTAGAAAGCTTTCGATTTCTTTCTTTGTTCCTTCCCTGATCCAGTGGTCACTGAGTAGAGAATTGTTCATTCTGAAATTCTATGCCCCAAATGCAACGGCACTCACATTCATAAAGGAAACATTACTAAAGCTTAAATGATGCATAAAAACCCACACATTAATAGTGGGACACTTCAACACTCTACTCCCACCAATGAACAGATGATCCAGACAGAAACTAAACAGAGAAATAATGAAAGGAACAGAAGTTGTGAATCAAATGGACCTAACGATATCTACAGAACATTCCAACCAAACAGAAACATAAACACACACACACACACACACACACACACACACACACACACAAATATACTTTCTTATCAGCACTTCACAGAACTTTCTTCAAAATATCCATATTCTCAATCACACAGCTAGCTTCAACTGATACAAGAAAATTGAAATAACCCCTTGTATCTTATCAGACCATTATGGATAACAACTGGACTTCAACAACAACAGAAACAACAGAAAGCCTACAAACCCATGGAAACTGAATTACTGTACCGTACTGAAGCCCAGCCACACAATATTTGCTTTTATGATTACTACGACGCTTCATGATTAAAATCTCAAAATTATAAAGTAATTTATATGATCCAGGAAAATTCTATATTTTTAAGAGAAAGGTACAGAAGATTCTGTCATTATTGTTTATCATGAAATTAGACTACATTATGTGGATGATGTATAAATTTACAATTAACGTAAAATATCTAGTATGCATGGGAATTAAAATTCTTGGATTTTTGTATTTCTTTGTAAGGTTTATATTAAGCTTGCCAATTTCTGTGAACATTTATAAACAAACCATATCTAGGAGTTTGGAATTTTATTTAATGTATGTGTAAGCTTATAATGATATTCATATTAATAGTATTGGATCTTCTAGGAAAACATACCAAATACCTAAACACACACACACACACACACACACACACACATACACACAAACACACATAAATTTGCATCATAATTCTCAAGGTATAGTTCTACATTTTTCAGCATTACTACTCTACTATAAACGCTCCTATATTCTAGCTTGTGGTATAATAGGAGTGAGATAGTTTTATAATGGATTTTTTTCATCCTGAGAACTTTTAAAATTGGTATGTTACTTTGATCATTAGACAAATGTTAATTTGAATTTTTGAGGTGCAGTATTATGTCCTGTGCTCACAATGGATCTAGGCTTTCCAATTCTGATACACTTTAATGTGTATACTGCCTTGTATTTTGAATGTCCTCGAATATAACACCGAATATAAGTGGTGGTAAAAAAAACACTCTCGTCCTATAATGTTCATTGAAGTGTATATGTAAGCATTATTAGACTAATATTTCTTCTTCTGCTCCTAAGCAGGTGACTTTTCTACTGCATGTAATAAGAACACTTGGGTAAATCATAGAAATCATATCTCGAATGAATTAGGGGACAGATGAAACAAGTGACATTCAGTGTACTAAAACCTGAGACATAATAGAATTAGTCAGAGATAGAGGACTATCTGTAAAATCTGTGAAGGTCTTGTCTGTGTCCATTTAGTGATTTGGAACTGCAATATTTGAGAACAGTGGCCTGCCCCAGGCTTTGGATTTCTCCAGGAATATAAGAAGTTAGGTAATGTTTCAATGGCTGTGTAAGAAGGCAATATCCAAACTAGAGTTTATATTAAGATTTGTTTATTTTTATTTCATGGATATGAGTGTTTGTGTGTATGTCTGTGTATGATGTATGGATATTCCTCAAAGAATGCCTGAAGATGGTGTTGGATCCTGTGGAAGTGGAATTACAGGCAATTGTGAGGTAACTTCTGGGTACTGCTTCTACAAGAGCAGGAAGTACCCTTAACTGCTGAGCTATCTCTCCAGGCCCCCAATCAGAGTTTTACAGCACCAAAACAGAGCCATTCTTCACTCAATGCCTTGCCCTTGTTCTAACTTCTAAAATTTTCTTCAGCAAAATACTGAAATTAAATAGTCTAGAAAAGCAGCTAAGCCACCTGTAAGGACCAGGCAGGCAAAGACATCCTCTTCAAACACTAGGTCCAAGACCTCCAATGCTCGCATCTTGAGGAGCTAACATGAACCAGAGGGAGAGATTGAACAACGATGCTGTAGTCAAAGTCTCACACCAATTAGAGCTTGAGTGGATGAAAGTCATCTTCCTGGTGCACTTACGACTAAACTTTCCTGAGACAAATGATAAAGTCCAGGACCTCTAGACGTTAATATTAAGTTACTAGGCCAATGCATTAGGAATATCTAATCAATTTTATAAACTAATAAACTCTCTCATGTGGTGTGTGTGTGTGTGTGTGTGTGTGTGTGTGTGAGAGAGAGAGAGAGAGAGAGAGACAGAGAGAGAGAGACAGAGAGAGAGACAGAGAGAGAGAGAGACAGCAAGTTAAGAATTGATTCAAGACAAGATTTAAAATGCTTAAAATAAACATGGTTGTGGAATTGTGGGATATAGAAAATGATGAGAATGTTCATTAGGATGGGATGGGGGAACTTACATAGATTATAACCTATTCACAGATTTAGGTTCAGTATGTAGCAAAGAAAAATGGCGTACGGGATTCAAATGGAAAAGTAGAGTCCTGAGAAAAACCAAAAGTTCACTCAAGTGAGTGATCAGACTCCTGAGGAGGAGGAAAGGGATGAAGAAGTGTTATCTACGGGAAAGGTGCGGTATTTACTTTCTTCCTTATGGGTAACTGTCAAAGAAATTTAGGATATTGAGTAACATCATTCCATTTTCACAAAATCTTTTTGCTGAATATCCCAACCATCTTAAATTTGAGGTGAAACTGAGTTTAGTGCATTAAATTTTATGATCGGCCTTGTCTGATGGCCACATGTTCCTCTTCCCAGCTCTTGGGTAATGGACGCAGGAGGACCAGGATCTATTAGAGATCAGAGTCTACTCTATGCTGTGTGAGACTCAATCTCAGAAATCAACCTGTAATCTTAAATTTCATAAGCCATATAGAATCTCCGCAGTGATTTAAAAAGGCTCAAGTCCATTCTATTCAGTTTACTTCTGTGGTCACAAGAGATTTGATAATTTTTTTCCAGGGCATATAATGCCTGGATTTTTATTCTACATGTAGAGATGCTATGAAGAGTTCTCTTAGCAATATGGTTCAATCAGTTAGAAGAAGGAAGATAATACTTTAGTTTTTACCCAACAAAAATATTTACTTTCACACTAAAAAATAAGGAAATGCATGATTTGGGAAACGATATCGTATTTTTTCATTTATCTAAATGGATCTAAATTAAACTTATTGCGATATTATCAGTCAGCACTTGGCCTCCCCAGCTCTGTTCTTGTTCTATTAGCTTTGCAGCATCTTTGAAAGTGCCCCAATCTTGTGAACTTTATACACATTGCCATATTGCTATTCTGTTAGTATATTACTTACAGTCTAAAACACCGGAGGCTTTATCTATCATTTTGTTACAAACGTGTATACTATTGAAACTCAGACTATGAATCCAGATCATGCTTTTAGAGCAAATTGTCTCCATTCTCAGAGCCTCAGAGTGTTCACAAGTGGACTTAGTATTATTTGTATAACGTTCTGGGTTCATCAATATTTTTGAGGAAGTCTACTATTTTGGTCATGCGGGTATATGAGAAGATGTATGCCTACGTCTGTGTGTGAAGGGAATGTGCACACATGACATACAGATGTCAAAGAGCAATGTCAGACATTATGCTCTGTTGTTCTCAACCTTAACTCTTTCACACAAGGTTCCTCATGAACCTAGACCTAGCCGGCAGTCAACAAACCAACTGCTCTTCTTGTCTCTACTCTCCAAAGCACTGGCATTATCAGCAACTTCTCAGCTTTCTACATGGGCGTGTGGGTTCAAGACTTCATGCTTTTGCAACCTACCAAGCCATCATCCCAGACCCATAAAAGGGTAAAGATTAGTCGCTAGATTAATTCACAAACAAGCTAACCGTCTCTAACTTTGATGGGTGTGAAGACTCCTACCAAATTTAAGTTGAAGGGATGAAAACAAAGACCAGCAGAGGCCACACCATATAGCCCATGAATCATTGTGACATTTTATTGGAGCCCAGCCATTCCCACTTGCTTCCAACTTTTGAACTGCTAATCCTATTACACTTGAAAGTACAATGAAATTGTTAAAAACCCATCCCTGGAAAGCTCAATCTCCAAAATGTTTATCAGGCCTTTTGCCAAAATAATTTACTAAATCATGACTTAGAATACTGCCTCATAGGAACTGCATACTAATCGTTAGTATAAATAATCTCTTCATTAAAACCATCTAAACTTCACTACTTCATTATCAATCTTAATATCAACTGATAAGTTTAATTGCTGTTGAGGAAAATCTTTATATGCATGTTCATTTTATAAATTCTTCCTTTTAGAAGCAGTTTTGCAAAACACTGAGTTTACTAGTACACTCCTCTTTCTGTGGCAGAGAACAAATTTCTACTGTATTATTTTGTAATTTAAGGCTAGCAATTTTGCACAGCTGGTATAAATATATTTTGCATTTGAATTAATGAGTCTTATAGAGTCTACTGCAAGCTCCTAGTCCGTGCTGTTGGATTTAATGTGAATATCTTACTCTAACATTCTTTTTAAGCCAGGACTTACTTGTTCCAAATAAAACATCTGAAGAAAAGCCACCCATTGTCTTTTCTTATGCATATCCCATAACACTCTTGAAACTAACATTTCTTACAATAAAATAGTTACTCAGCATTGATAACTGTGGAGAAAACTGGTCTAACCAGAAACTGCAGACATCTGTGGCTTCTTCCTCCTTCCTGGCTATTTCAGGAAACCTCTTTTAAATATGGTTCCCATGAAATGTTGGAATATAACCGCCATGGGTCCATCAAAGGGTAATTGTTTTGATAGGTTAACACCAGAAACAATTGCTACAGTGAGTCACTGCATATCTCTTAAGTATGTGTTAAGGAAATGCCTTAGTTTTATATCCTAACTTAGGGTTGCAATTATTTTTTATAAAAATCCCTATTATACTCAGAAAGGATACTGAATGCCAACTCAGTAATTAGTTACTTGTTGTATAACAATTAAACTCTTCACAATGCATCACAAACCAATATCCAGATGGAGAGAGATTTCATTAACCATAAAAGTCTGCAAGGATTATAACATGACCAAAATATAAAGACAGTGGGAAGCATAAACGTTACCTAAAAATTATTAGCTCTTATAAAAGGAGACACTTTGGGGCAAGAAATAAGGGTGAAAACATGAAGAAAAGTTATGGGAAAGCATTCAGAGAAAAAGATCATGAGAACTCTGTGATTAACTCAATGCAAAAAGTTGGCTTGAAAAAAATGAACAGGGCTAGGGGAATGGCTTAATGTGCAAAGTGTTTGTCTCCAAGAGGATCTGAGTTAAAAATCCACAGAATCCACTTGTGCCGGTTATCCTTATTTGACAATGTTTAACAGTCTAGTACCACCAGGGAAGAGTATTGCTTCAATCGGGTTGGCTTGTGAGCATGTCTGTAATGGATTGCTTTGTGGATTGATTGATGTAGTAGGGGCCAGTTCACAGTGGGTGGCTCTCTTCCTGGGAGGTTGGATCTGAATGGTATGAAGAAAGCTAGCTGATGGGCTAGAGAGATTGTCCCGTGGTTTAGACCACATGCTGTTCTTCAGAGTGTCAGGATCTGGGTCTCGGACAGACACAATTGCTTACAACTGTCAGTACCTCCAGTTCCAGAGGATCTGACACCAACTTCTGATGCCATGGGGCACCAGAGAGGTAAACAATGTTCTCCCCTACATTGCAGCCAAAGCGCTTGTCATGTGGAATAAAAGAAATTAATAGATCTCTTTTTTAAAAATTAACTTACTATATTTATTACATTCCAAGGGTTGCCCCTTCCCAATACCCTCACCCCATTCCCTCTACCCCCTCTGAGAGGGTGCTCACCTTCCCCACCTGTTCACCCACCCCCACCTCACCCACATCACCATCCCTCTTCCCTGAGACATCAAGTTTCCACATGATTAAGCCCATCTTCTCCCACTGAAGCCATAGAAGGCAGTCCTTTGCTATATATGTGGCCAGAGCTAAGAACCAGCCCGTGTATGCTCCTTGGTTTTTGACTTAAGTCTCTGGGAGCTCCGAGGAGTCTGGGTTAGTTGATATTGTTGTTCTTCCTGTTGGGGTTGCAATCCCCTTCAGCTCCTTCAGTCCTTCCATATTGGTCTCTGACCTCAGTCCAATGGTTGGCTGTGAGTATCTGCATTTGTCTCAGTCAGTTGCTGGTACAGCCTCTCAGAGGACAGCCATGCCAGGCTCCTGTCTGCATGCACGATATGGCCTCAGTAATGGATTCAGGATTTGGACGACCTTTCTTTCGGTCTCTGATCTCTTTTTGTCCCTGTGTTCCCTTTACACAGGAACAATTCTGGGTTAAAAAATGTTAAAGATGGCTGGGTGGTCCCCTGCCTCAACTGGCGGCCATGTGTATGTACCAGAGTTGGGGTCTTCCAATTCCATCTCCCAACTGTTGGGCATTTGGGCTAATGCCATCCCCATTCAGTCCCGGTAGCCTCTCACATCCCAGGTTTTTGGGACTTTCTAGAGGTTTTCCCAGCCCCCTAACCCTGACTGCTGCATACTTCAATTCACTCTCCTGGCCCTCTGGGCTTCCGTCCTGTCTCTCCCCATATCTGATCCTGTCCCTCCTTTCCCTTTCCAGTTGATTCCCTTCCTCTGCCTCTCATGATTATTTTGTTCCCCTTCTAAGTGGGTTTCAGGTATCCACACTTGGGCCTTCTTTCTTTTCAAGCTTTCTAAGGTCTTTGTGTTGTATTATGGGTATTCGGAACTTTTTGATTAATATCCACTTATCAGTGAGTGCATACCATGCATGTCTTTTGGGTCTGTGTTACCTCACTCAGGATGGTATTTTCTAGTCCTATCCATTTGCCTGCAAAACTCATGATGCCGTCATTTTTAATAGCTGTATAGTATTCCATTGTTTCTGTATCCATTCTTTGGTTGAGGGAGATCTGGTTTGTTTCCAGCTTCTGGACACTATAAGCTAGCAGAGTGGGACAGAGTTCAAGCTGGTTTCCTTAGTGACGGACCTATAAGCTCAAATCAACCCTTTCTCCAGAAAGTTGTTCAAGTGCTTAATATTCCTAAAATGAACCAAACTAGAATACCATTACATTCTGAGCACAATAGTGTATACCGGCTGCTCTTGTGTTCCTGTGGTGATATGGGAGGTGGAGACAGGGGAATCCCTTAAAGCTAGTGAGCCTGCCAGCCTGTTATGTTTAATGGCACCCAATAAAAGGGAGACCTCGTATATAGTAAGGTGGAAATCAAGGATCAACACCCATGCATTGAACTATGACAATGTGTACATATGTACAAATGGTTACACACACAAGAGAAAGAAGCACACACATACACACAGATAAGCACACACAGCTGTACATGGCTGCACACATAAAATAAATAGTAAAGAAATAAATAAGCCAAGGAATATATTATTTTCCCTGTCCATGTCAAATGATGTATTTCAGCAGAGTGTGCACAAAGAATTACTGTTTCTTTGAAAATGAATAAAGAAACTCTCAGATATATTCATATGCAATAAAATCAAATAGTATTAGCTAATTCTTAGAATTTGGAAGAAGGAAAATGTACCCAATACAGCCAGGTTGCAATGACATAAAACTATGTACCATTGGAACAAAAAAGACATAGTGTAAGGAAAATTACATAATCAGATGCCCGGAAAACATTTTTCTGTATTTGATAATTATAGTCCTGGTGGCAACCTTCTCCATAGTCACTTTAAAGTAACGAGAACAGAAGCCTCTGTGTGCATCTCAGGTTTGAATACCTGGAAACGAAATGAAGACAGTTGTAGAAAACACACGTTTGAGGAATTTAGCTGTTAGACTTATCAACTCTGGAGATTTGTGGCGAAGAAGCAACATTTAGTTTTTTAAGCTAGAAGAGACTTACGTGCCAAGAAAATACTATAAACAATTAACTTGCCCATACAGAGAAAGCAAATTTGAGAGGGATATTTACACAATTTAAACAAAGTTGTGGAGAATCTTTAGCCATAAGGTAAATGGTTCTTGGTCTCTAATTCATCTCTAGATTTTAAAGCCAGTTAATCTTGTCCATGGCTTGGCACATATCAAGCTTTAAAATTAGTACTCCTAAGGAGGGCACTGTACTCAGTAAGTCAGGCAAAGGGCTATCAAGAAGTCTTCCTCCAATTGCATAGCTCTGTGCTCTCTCACGACAATTACTAGGAATGGAAAATTATAAGAAGGGATCAGGTTATCTTGCTAGATCTATATCATCAAAAAATAAGTAAGGACAAGAGTCTGGGAAGAAATCTTATTCCTCTTTGCCAATCACAAACTTTCAGTTAGCTTGGCTGTTACTTCTATCCTACAGAAAGAAAGTCCTATTATGTATCTAAGACTTCTCCTTTCAAGGGTTTATCACTGAATATATCATTCAACCTTATCCAAGGTCTGGTGATCTTTGACGACATCTTGCAATAAAAAAGTTGCTAATAATGGAAAAGAAATGCACATGCACACACACACACACACACACACACACACACACACACACACACACACAGCCAGTTCTGTGTAGTGTAGTTCTGGTATACTTCTATCAACACATCATTTTGGGATAGAGACCTGCAGGTGGGTCGGAGACCCCTGGCACATATGTAACAGAGGACTGACTGCTTTGTCTGGTCCCACTGGAAAAGGATGTGCCTAGCCCTGTATAGACTTGATGCCCCAGATATGGTGGATGCTGGGGTGGAGCACCCTTAGCAAAGGGCATGGAGGGATGGGGTGGGGAACTCTGGTAGGAGAGAATGGGGGGTGGACATTTTGGATGTAAATAAATAAAATAATTAATTAAAAAAGAAGATAATGAATGTGTCCCGTGGTGGAAAGGCATAAAATATCCATGAGTTTCTTAGACCTAGTCCTGGTAGTATAACAAATACCCAAGAGAATTCAACTTACACAGAAAAACGGTTTGTTTTGGAAAATTCACAGTTTTGGGAAATTAAGTCTATTTCCAATTGCATCTGCTGCCCCAGAGCCTGTGGTGTGAAAGACGTCACATGGGAGCAAGTGACAGAAGAAACTGCTCAGCCTGAGGTGACCGGGAAATAGATATGAAGTAAATACATTTGAGCTCTGCCCCTCATGGACATGTATCCAGCAGCTTCGAGCTAGGGAATAGTTCTTACAGCTTCCACCAAACTCCAACTGTGCCAAGCTGAGGAACACACACTTAGAAGCCTGTAAGGAGGAGGAATGAGGGATCAAACAAAGAGTAAGAAGACCAGGGTAGGACAGCAGCGTGGTTGGTAGTTGGGATGTATTTCTGTAGCCTAGACAGCAGTTGAACGTGCACCTGGCAAGAAGTTCCTCCCCTCCATGTGTCGGATAAGGATATATTGTAGCATCGTGTGCCTGAGAATTCTGTGTACGCTGCTCTTTTAACAACTGGACTGAATGGTCCTACTGATCTCTCTGAAGCCTGGCTGGGGGGTTTTCTTAGCAGAACATGGATGCCTTGGAGGGTGCATCTATGTCTCAGTGATAAGCCTCATGGGACATGGAATGACCTCAGTCCTATGAGCGTTGCCGACTCTGTTGTCCTTCTGTGAAATGGTTTACTTTCTTCTGGTTATTTACCTTTTTATTTCCTGAATCTGGCATCTATGCTAGCCTCTTATCCATGCCTGTCCTTCAAGCTAAAATCTCCTGGGTGCATCATTGTTTCTGACAAGAGGAGTTAGAAATCAAATTTTCTAAAAAAATGCCTTTTCTTTCTTTTTTTTTTTAAGTCAGCTTCTACTTCAGGAAGTTGCTTCAGAACCCTTACAGATACCAGCAGCTGAAAGTTGATACATCTTTGGCCACCAAAACACTTCCCAGTTCCTCAAGTCTTTTGATGAAGTTGTGGTCTACTTGGAGCCCACTGGTGGGTTTGTGGTTGTTTTTGTTTTTTTTTCTTGTTTTGTTTTGTTTTTTGGTCATACCAAAATTTAACCGTTGTTCTTCACGCGTGTATTTCCCTACCTACTTGGTGACAACTGTACTCACCCAGTCACTGAGCTCTCAGGTACATGCCCTTTTCCAACATTCTTACAACATTAACCTTAATGATTAATAAGAAAACTGGCAGCTCATTATATAATGTCTGTGCTTTTAAGAAGTGACCAGGGTTAGAATGCCATATAAATGAAGTGGACTCATAACTCAAAGTGTATTTTAAAATTCTAAATGCATCCTTTTCTATTTTTTCTCTCCTTGGGAACGTTCAACTTTTAGTGGCGGTGTATCTCTGATGAGCTACCCCCTCTTCTTCCCCCAAATCTTTGCCTCAGACATAAATATGTACTGATAAATTTGCATGTATATTCCATTCCACCCCAGGCAAAACTTCTGCCATTTTCTTCCCTTCCCTCCACCTGCAGAGAGACTGTTAGCTTCTGCTATTCACGTTTAACTTCTATTTTCCAGAGCAATATTAGCATTCCCATGCTTGAGCGAGTAGACTCCCAGTTTCAGACATTTTTTCCTTTTCTCATTGTGCATTTTCTGAATTCGTTTCGTTTCATTTCGTTCTTTCACATGCATCTTAGAATGAAAGAGAAAAAAACATATCTCAGATGATTCTACTTCAAGCACCATACTCACCAATAAGACACTCAAAACAAAATACCACTCTCTCAAAACTGTGGGATATTTTATAATCCCAAATTTGCTTATTCCCATCATCCTCAAGGGGATAGAACACATATTATTATTCCATTAAGGAAATGAAGACTCGCAGAGCCAAGAAATCCTCTCTTCAGCTCCCTCTTCCCATTCCCATGTTGTAAAACTTGCTCTGTACAAACAGCTCACAAACCTTGTTAGCTGTAACCCTGTGACAGGCAAAGGATTCTCACAGGTTTCTCCACAAGGACCATTAGTGACAATCCAGGTGGGTCCAATTTCTACTCTCATTGGAAACTCATTTGCTGACCATCTGAGATGTATCTTGTAGGTTTCCCTTGTAATTAGGCTCAGAAGAAAAAAAATGGCCAAATGTAACTCCCCTGTGAAAATTTTCTCCATGAATATATTATGTTCCCCAATATCATTTTTCCTAGAAGCCACCCAAACCAGCAGAAGGCAAAGTAAATGGTGAAAAGCAAGAGGTCAAAGAAAAGACATTATTTTAACATAATATTATTTCCCAGTGAATGCAGTATAAAAGAGAGGCTGTCGATAGTTTAGTCTTTCATTTATGAACGTATGTAGGCAGAATGGGTTTTCTCACTATCTTACGATGAAGTTGACCAAACCAGAGGACTTGTTTGTGCCACTGCTGCCGTGAATTATATGTTTCATCCAAGATTCTGTCCACATTGACGTTGGATCGGTCTACACAGATGCAAGAGAGAACATAAGAAAATCAACTAAAACGGTTTCAAACTACATTTTGGTAACGTCCTTCAATGTAACTAGCATCATAGAGGAAAGTTGCAAAGTTAACAAAGAGATTCTCTTCTCTTCGTTTCTCCATTTGCCAAAATTGGGAAGAGCCCAGGGTGTAATTATTGATAACAAGACAGAAAAAGAAAAGAAAGAAAGAAAGGAAGGAAGGAAGGAAGGAAGGAAGAAAGAAAGAAAGAAAGAGAGAAAACTGTTTTCAGGTAATTTTTTACATTTGATTGTCTATATTTGATTTTTTTCTGTTTACTGGCTAGATTATTGTCCACTTGACACAAACAGTCATCATCTGAGTGGAGGGAACGTCCGTTGATAAAATGTTTCCATAAGAATAGGCTATAAGCACTAAGCCTTTACAGCATTTTCTTAATTAGTAAACCATAGCAGAGGTCTAGCTTTCTGTGGATGGTGCCATCTTTGGGTTGGTGCTCCTGGTTCTATACAAAAACTGGCTGGGCAAGCCACTAAGAGCAAGCCAGTGAGGAGCAGCACAGCTCCGTGGCCTCCACACCCGCTCCGTGGCCTCCGCACCCGCTCCGTGGCCTTCGCATCCGCTCCTGCCTCCAGGACTCTGTCCTGCTAAAGCGGGTCCTGACTTCCTTCTCCAGTGAAGACTTATATGAAAGTGTAGACCAAATCACCATTTCCCCCACAGCCGCTTTGCTCATGGCGTTTCATCCCACTAACAGTAGCCCCCTAACTCAGCCTGAACAACAAATTAGTGTTTGTAACTTCCTGATCCCCACAGACACATGATGTCTCTCCAGGCTGACTTTGTTTTCGCCACTTCTGGTTGGATGAGTTGGTAGTTCCATACTCGATTTCTCTCAGTTTGGCTGCAACTGATACCTTTTCAAGTTTAGAACGAAAATAGGCATTTGGGGAAGCATTTCTGCAGTGGGACATTCGTAGTTTTTTGTGAATCATATTAAGAAACCACACATCAATGCCATGAGGTAGCCGCATGATTCCGATGTTCGCCCAAGGGATTCTAAGTCAAGACAATGATACCAGCTTTCTTGATATGCTCTTCTGTCTTTATTGAACATTGCATCCAGAGAGAGATGCCTTGAATGCATGCCAATAGCTTGTGTGGCTTCAGATTTCCTCACGCTGGTTATAGATCCCATGATCGTTTTATATCATATTTTAAAGTACTTAGAAATATTCATGTTTTACTATATTAGTTGCACATCTTCCAATTAATATTTCAAATTTAAAGTACATAAATATATATACATTTTATAGTATTTGCATGCAAATTATTTGCATTTGTTGCTCTGGCATCTGCCAATGTTAAATTTCGTAATTCCATGATTTTAACAACTTGACTTGATATTTTTCTTTTTAAAAGAATTTACACACTTCACTAATATTTATGTACACGTGACTTTCTATGTAGGGGATGCGGGCACCTATGTGACATAAAACCCATGTGGAACTCAGAGAGCTCCTCGTGGGAGGTCTTTCCTTGCTCTACGTGAATCCAAATGACCAGACACACGTCATTTAGCTTGGCAGCCCTTACCTACCTCTCACTGACAATGATTGTTCATCTCATGGAATCATAAAATGATCAAAGTATTCCCACCTTTTATTTTCTGTGACCTAGTCCTGAACACACCCTCCGCGTGCCCCATGATCTGGCTCCTGCTGTTGGAGGACGGTAATTAAAGGTCCGGTGTCTTGGTGATAGACCAGCATTCAGGTCACTCACAGAACAGGACATATGCAGACATGCTGTTTTCATACGGAAAGTGACCTTCTCCGGGCAAACTGAAAGCAGCGGTGGTTTCCCACTTGTGTTCCTTGCGGTTCTACGAAAATACTCTACTTCATCTGGACTCACGTCAAATTACTTGAATAATAAAATAATAAAAATTCAGCAAACTAATAAGCATATGGTTTCTTCTTAATGAATTTGCTTACTGAAACAGAATTTGTTGCTCTCTTAAATAGAAAACCAAGATATATCTCTCTCTCTCTCTCTCTCTCTCTCTCTCTCTCTCTCTCTCTGTCGATGTACTTTTCTGTTGCTTTATTTTATTTTGTTTTTGTTAATGTTAACTTTTAAGTGAAAATATAGTGTATCGTTTACCTCATTCTTTTCCCTCCCTCTCACCCTTCTCTCGAATCCCATCTTGCTCAAAATTATTAACTCCTTTCTTTAGACACACACACTCTCACACCTAGAAATAAAAATAATACAACCTATTCAGTCCCTTTAGTGTTACTTGTACACATATGATTTCAGAGCTGACCACATGGTATAAGCAATGAGGAGGCACATTCCGCGGGGAGGCTATTTCTTCCACTAAAGGGCATCTTAGTTGCCCGTTGTTGTCTCTGGGTGGGACCTCATGAGACCCCCTCCCTCCCATGTTAGCCTGTCTGTCGGTGTCATACTTTTTCAGGTCTTGTCTGGCCAGGTGTATTGCTGAAGTATCATAGGTGTAATCCCCTGTCATTTCTAGGAGACACGATCTCCCAGTTTGTTTGTTTCTCAGGCTTTTAAAATACTTCTTCCTCCTCTTCTGCGATGTTCCCTGACCCTTAGCTGCAGGCTGCATTGTAAAGCCATCAGTTGGGGCTAGGCACCCTACCATCACTGGTTTCCTGGATTGTCACCGGTTGTGGTTTTCTGTATCTACCCTGTCTGCTGCAAAGAGATGCTTCTGTAATGACAGGTGGGAGATAAACTTATTCTGGGGTGTGAGGGTGGGTGTTTAGTGTACTTAGGCTTCGTTCTCTCTCCTCGGTGGTTCCCAGTTCCCACTCCTGAGAGGTGAGTATAGAACCTAAAGTAACCACTACTTCGCTTTACTTTTTAAATAGTCTTATGTATTATTGTGATTTTTTCATACACGTATACAGTCTATTTTGATAGCATTCATCTGTCGTCATCCTCTTCCAACCTGTTCCGATGCTCCTTATATCCCATACAGTTCCCTCTCACATTTTCAATATATATGTTTATGCATTTGTATATGTGAATATATACACATATACATATATATATATATGAATAATGTATGTAGTCCACCTAGTCCAGTTACTGCTGAACATGAGAGGTAAGAATTTGGAAAGAGAGGGTAATGGGGACACTTATTGGGGAGGAGGCAGTCGGAGAAGAGAAAGAAATATCTGGGAGGATAACAGTAAGGCTCCTAAAATTAATATTCAAAAGAACTTAAATGAGATTGTCCTACATAGGGCAGTGCAATTCTTCTATGAAGCCATAAGTTATCAAACAAAACACTTATTACCAAGGATACTCCTTTGGGGTGGTTGGACAGGAAGATCCCAGAAGCGTCCCCAAGAACAAAACAAGGTATTGACATTTCTCTTGGTTTTTCAACAGGACCTGTGCTCACACCCTATTGATGAAAGGCATCAAACTTTTTAGTCACAGGACATGGAAAAATCAAGTCAGTACACTCCCTCTCTACTGCTGAGTTTCCGCAGAGTTTACACAGGTTGCTGGAAGAGAAAAAAAAAAAATCTTCAACAGTCTTCTTGCTCAGCTGTGAGCCCTGAAAGCTACAGTAATGATCTGTTTGGCAGGATCTGTGAATTGGAGCCATTGCGGCATGATTTTTATGGGCGTGACCAACCACGTTTCTGATTGGAATGAGCGCCCTTTCCCAAGGAGGAACCGCAAGACTGACACTGAGGGCAAGCTAAGAACCTGTGAGCACATAGCGCATAGGCCCTACAAGAGAACCTATCACTGTTATTGTGTTAAGTGTACGCAGCATCAAACTGCTTTCTATGTAATTCTCATTCTACTCAAGAATAAGTGCAATTTCCATTTCTCACCAGAGAAGCTTCGTTTTGCAGTGGGAGTGACTAAGGACAAGACTGATTTAGCTGTTTTATTAGGGATTAAATTTCTACCAAGCACATTACCAAATAATAATAATAATAATAAAACAAATGCTGTCTTTCTAGCATCTAATCTTCAAAAATCTATACAAATTCAAGAGGAATGTATCAACAACCTCAAATTTTCCAGGTCTCTGTAATGACAGAATAATGGCGGATGTTGCGTTATCAAATTATTTGGAACATTTTTTAAAAAGAAACCACAAGATTAGATAATATTTAAATTTCCAAAAACCGATTCTCTGGTTTATTATTCAGTCTTTTATCATTAAAAATGATTTTAAGAAATTTGTGATAGACACTGACTGTCAAACATGATAAAGAAAACCCACTATGCAGCCAATTAAACATTACAATCTAAAAAGATAGTTATATGGCAAATAATTTTCAGAACGTACTTCACCCTGGGTGTAGAAAATACAAACTACTTTACCATCTTCATATCAAGTATCTGCACATGAACATTTAAGTGTGTATATTATAATGTGAATATGACATATGCATATGAATTTATATATACATGCACATATAAATATATATGTTATTCATACTGATGTAGCTAAATCTATACATATACACACATACATATACGAATATTAATATATTTATATCTATACCTGAATATTAACGAATGAGGATGGGTCCATGATACATCTGCTCACATTTTTCTCTAGAAGTTTCTTAGTATTGGATAAGATGGTCAAAGGAACAAAGTCGAAACCAGTCAGGGGTACAAAGTGAGACCCTAGATGGTCCCTAAAAGCTTTTTAAACTATATATATTGAGAATTTCAGACACGCATATAATTTGCCTTGATTAAATCTATCCTTCCCTCCCTCCCCTCAACCTAGTATCACATCTCCACACTAATTTACATTTTATATATTACAACTTTTACTTTAACTCAAATCTATCATTGCCCGTGTGGTCACAGGTGATATTCCACTTGTTTAGAAATAAACCAAAGTAAATTTAATCCTGAAACCATTGTTGATGAAGTCAGAGACCTAGAATAGCTTCCTCCAGCGTCGTGTAAGGCCACTGGCTCTGGGACATACACTAGGCTCTACAATCAGAGTCCTTTGTGAATTTCCACTTCCTTCCTCCCTTTCCAAATACAACAGATCAGCGACTTCAAGGTGATTTTTAACTCCTAGTGGGGATGTTTCTGTGTTTCTTTGATTCGTGTGTAATTTCTCAACCTTACTGGGACCATGAGACCTCTTTTGCAGCAAGCATTTGTCAATAGTTTTCCTTGTATGGTGCCAATGGTGTGTGTGTGTGTGTGTGTGTGTGTGTGTGTGTGTGTGTGTCACAGATTGTTGTTGGATGTCTCCCTTGATCACCTCCTACCGTGGTTTTTGAAACAGGGTCTCTCACTCTATGTGGAACTCATCGATGGAGTTAGACTGGATGAGCAGCGAGCACGAAGGAGCCTCCCATCTTCCTGCCCCCTGTACTGTGAGTACAGGCTCCGGCTTGTGAGCTCAGTGCTTTGAGGTTACTGGGAATCTTAACTCATGTCCTCATGGTTGGGGAGCATCACTTTACTCATTGGATGTAGGGTCTCTCTGCCTTCTTTTAATAGTTTCTGAAGCCATTGTCTGGGGCAACTATCTTTACAAATGAACATTTTATTTCATTAATTATATTAGAGATGTACCAAAGTTCTGTTTCTTTTATAGTCCAGGTGAAATTATAACTCAGTCCTAGAAGAATCATAAAAATGTATATCGAAGATGAAGATCTCATTGGCCAATTAGTATCTAAGCAACAGGCAATCTTCAAACACTGTATGATACCGCTTTCTCTCTCTCTCTCTCTCTCTCTCTCTCTCTCTCTCTCTCTCTCTTCTTTCTTTTTAATTAATTAATTAATTAATTAATTACATCCCAAATGTTTCCCCTTTTCTGGGTCTCCCCTTTCAGAGTTCTGTCTCCCCAATTCTTCCCCTCTTTGACCTCCTAAGTATCCTCCATCCTGGGGGCATCAAGTCTTTACAGGGATTGGCACATCCTCTCCCACTGAAGCTAGATGAGGCAGGCCTCTGCTACATATGTGCCAGAAGGTTTATTTATTATGTATACAGCGTGCTGCCTGCATCGCATGCCAAAAGAGGGCCTCTGATCCCAGTGTAGATGGTTGTGAGGCACCATGTGGTTAGGAATTGAACTCAGAACCTCTGGAAGGACAGACAGTGCCATTAACCTCTGACCCATCTCTCCAGTCCTTGGCTCTTACTTTTAAAGAAACATGTGTGATTTTTTTTTCTGAGTCCCTCAAAAGTAAACTGGAGCCAAACAACACTTCACTAAGGGTAGAGAGTGATAAGAACTGACAGAAAGGTAGAACTTTAAATTTGCAGATGGCAATTCTGTTTCTACTCGGGTACCGAAGAAGCTTGATATCTAACATAACATAGCGAAACCTCATTTACCTGAAGGCTGATAATTCTTCATTTTGAAAGGCTTGGCACGCTGAAGGCATCTGCTGAAATTAACTTCTGTAATGATCTATGAAAGAGAATACATAAGGAAAATTAGAGTCACGGACGTGGCAGCTCGGCGGACACTGTCATTTCTTTCCTCTACTGTCACTATTTAGTTTCCTAATTAAAAAATCCCTCTTATCTGCTTGCGGAAGCCCTCACAAACTCAGAAGAGCATCAAGGCTGAGTAAGCTCGCCCTATGCCAGCCGCTGGGCAAGAGCTGGAAGATGCTTTGCCGATAGGTGCTTTGTAACATTCTTTCTTGATTAACTACAGCGACACAATGTACCTTTCATTTCTTTAATAGAGTTGCTCGCTCAGAGCTCTGCGTCTGTGAATTCTTTGTCACCTTGCCTCTGGGGTCAGCGGGAATGCACGAGGTATTTCTGAAGCCTCTAACAATTAGCCCACACACACACATCTTTTCTTATTAAAATTTGCTTTAATCTTGCTCCCTGAGATGATCATGGAGGAAGAGACTAAATTCCCTCAGTGGCTAGCAAGCCTAAGGCTTATGCTAGAATGTTCAGAGATACATCAAGCCTGTCAGAATTTCTCCAAAGTCAGGGGAGAGCACCAGCATAGGAAGATGAGCTGGCCAGTAACTGGCTGCTCTGGATTTCAGTACCAACTCTTCCTCTCACCACTTTTTCCACCTGGCCATATATTTGCTTACTTATGTCTGCCTATTATTTTTCCTATTGTTTTTGGCACCTCCATGTTTATAGTTCTTCAGAGAATAGTTGAAATAGTTCCACGGCAGAGAAGAAAAGCAGAAAGAGGTTCATTATAATGGCATTGCCCCCTTAAACATCAACCTTTGAAGAAACGGAAAAGGCGCTACTGGAATTCATGAGTTCTTTTCACGTCTTGGTACAGAGACTCTTTCTTTGCAGCCCAGGCTGGCTCTTGACTCCCTGTATAATTAAAGCTAGTCTCAGGCTGGAGAGATGGCTCAGCGGTTAAGAGCACTGACTGGTCTTCGGAAGGTCCTGAGTTCAATTCCCGGCAACCACATGGTGGCTCGCAACCATCTGTAGTGGGATCTGATGCCCTCTTCTGGAGGGTCTGGAGGAAATGGCAATGTACTCATATTAATAAAGTAAATAAATGGTTTAAAATAATAAAAATAAAAAAATAAAGCTAGTCTCAAGCTAGTGATCCTCCTGCCTCAGCCTCTCGTGTGCTGTAACCCCAGGCACACACAATCCCTTTAGAGTACGCAGGTTCTCACTCAGGTTCTTGATCTTTTCCTCTCGATAATTTGTTTCCTGGGTAGTGCTGAGGTTGTCACTCCCATTACCTCTCAGAGATCTTTCAGGATCCAACAACGTCCCTGTATTGCGTTTAGTATCCTTTTCCACATTATTCAGCAAAGTAGCACTTGGAAGAAGTCAGTTTAATTGCTGATTCTGGAACTCCTCGGACCCTCACGATGTGAGCCTTGTTACTTCTTTTTTTTCCCCCATCTTTATTAACTTGAGTATTTCTTGTTTACATTTTGATTGTTATTTCCCCTTCCCGGTTTCAGGGCCAACATCCCCCTAACCCCTACCCTCCCCTTCTCTATGGGTGTTCCCCTCCCCATCTCCCCCCATTACCACCCTCCCCACAACAATCACATTCACTGGGGGGTTCAGTCTTGGCAGGACCAAGGGCTTCCCCTTCCACTGGTGCCCTTACTAGGATATTCATTGCTACCTATGAGGTCAGAGTCCAGGGTCAGTCCATGTATAGTCTTTGGGTAATTAGTCCCTGGAAGCTCTGGTTGCTTGGCATTGTTGTTCACATGGGGTCTCAAGCTCCTTCAAGCTCTTTCAGTCCTTTCTCTGATTCCTTCAACGGGAGTCCCGTTCTCAGTTCAGTGGTTTGCTGCTGGCATTCGCCTCTGTAACTCATTGTTCTTGTCCTTGTGATCATTGCCACTGGGAGGGGGAGGGTCAGGGAGAGAGAGAGAGGAGAGAGAGGGCGAGGGAGAGGGAGAGAAATGAGACAAGGAAAGTGGGAGATAGTGGGGAAGCATTTCAGCCAGGATTTTTTTTTTTTACTCTTACAAGTATTACTTGTGAAAATTGAATGCAATTTAAATCAATATGCTGGCCAAAAAGTAGGGGCAGGACACTAGAACACTAACAATGACGACTCTAAGTCATTGAGAGGCATCAGAGAGTAGGGTACGTCTGTAGCAGATGCAGAGAAAAGCAAACACATGTAGCCTGCTTGCTTACCTTACACCATCAGCATGTGCCTGTGTGTTCCTGTTTTACTATTGTGTCCCTTTTATACTCTATTCTGCCTGAGTCTGTGAAAGCTCACGTTAAATTTTGATGTTTACTCATTTGCTAGCATAGCCTCACAGAGTCTTTTCTGGATTCATTAAAAGGACAACAAACCAACATGGGAGAACAATACTGTATTGTGCTTTGTCCCCTCCGTTAGGAAGCGAATAGAAAGCACTTTGTTTGGGAATGAATAGATGAATGATAATGTGCTTCTCAATAGGACAGTGTTTCAAAATCTTTTTTAATCTCTGGAACCGGGATTCCATTTGTTTCCCAGTCAGCTGCTTGATCAAGGGCAAGTGCCAGGGCAAAAGCCAGGCTTGTCCAACAATAGAGTCGAGAGGTGCCTTGAGATCTCAGGAGGATACCGGGTGCTGCTACATAGTAAGGAAGACAGGTGAAAGGCCCAGAAACCGACCTAACATAAATGATCTTATAAGCCATTGGAGGCGTGCAAAGGAAGATGCACCTCATTCATTTGCAACTGTTTTAAATCCAGTTTGTTTTGAAAAGGCCTTTTGTGTATTTTATCCACAGTCTTTGTTTTACAAAAGGACCCTTACATTCCAAGGTGGAAAAACAGGCTGGCAATTAGTAACTGTTACATGTTTAAGTGTTTCTTGGATGACATTTTATATCAACATAGTCTGGTAATTTCTCTAAGTAATGGTGTTACCTTGAGCCTTTGTTTAATATGAAGATAAATCTGAGATAAGATACCAGTAAGTGTACTATCAGGTCCCATGTATTTAGCAATTAAGATGCCTTATTCTATTAGCATATGTCATCCATTGTTTTAGTCCATTTCCTGGTAAAACAGAATACCACAGAGCAGCTGGTTTATAAGGAACAGAAGTGTCCTCAACTCTGGAGAAGTCACAGCACACAGTGCTGGCACCTAGTGAGAAGCTGCATTCCGTCTCGCCCCAGGCTGGAAGGTGGAAACACGAGGTGGCAGAGAGACCAATTGTATAGCAGGGCACTAAAAATGCTTCATTTAAAAAATGCTCAAAGACAACAAACATTCTGTCAAATAACGCCGTTGTTCCGTGAATAAGGTTGATAGGGTGGTATCTTTAATTTGATATTGCTTGATACTTGGGTTTTGTTTAGCTGGATCCCATGGTACCTATGTTCTGTCTTTTGTGTGGACCCTCCATATTCCTTTATACAGTGTCTGGGCTAAGTTGTAGTCACATCAAACTATGCTAAGATTCCTTCACCCACACCCTTACTAGTTTGTTCTCTCTTTGTTTTCTTGAGGCTAGGCATCCTGGCTTGTCTCAGAGGAGTTTTCATTCGAATTTCTCTGGTGACCAAAGACACTGCACACTATTTCTCACATCTTTATGGGCCGTTTGCATTTCTTTCTTTAAATGGATGTCTCACCATAATTACTTCATTACGGATTGGTCCTGAATATTTATAAACTCTTGGGACAGTTATAAGTAGAGGAACTCTGAACCCTTCCTAACATATCTATAATATTCTTCAAACACATATACCTGAACGTATTTGTTCTAGGATACGGAAAGAAGACCTATAGAGTCAACTAACCTGGGCTCTCAGGGATTTACAGAGACCGAACCAGCAACCATGAAGCATTCAGGGCTGGGTCCAGGCCCCTTACACATTTGTGGCAGATGTGCGGCTTGGTCTTCAGTGAGCCCTTTAACAACCGGAGCTGGTGCTGTCTCAGACTCTGGTGCCTACCAATGGATCCCCTTCCCCTAACTGGACTACCTGGTTGGGTCTCAGTGGGAGAGGATGTGCTTAGCCGTACTGGGACTAGATGTCCCAAGGTGGGGTCATACCCAAGAAGGCTTCCCCTTCTCAGAGAAGGGGGAAGAGTAATGGGGGTGGGATTTGTAAGGGCAGGACTGGGAGCAGAGGAAGGAGGGGGCTGTGATTGGGATTAGAGTGAATAAATAAATAAATTATGGAAAAAAGAAAATTTAAACTCACATGTATTGAATTATAATCTAGATTTTAATGAGATCTTAAGATGATTTGCATGAATAATACGTTTAAGAGCACTAATAAATACCACATTATATTTTGTTTTAAAGAAAGAAACAGAAAAAAAAAGAAAAAAATTAGAACACTAGAAAATAGCCACACACACAATCAACTAGATGTTTTATTTCTCCCTCCCATTTGCTTCGTTTTAAAAGCAGAAATACTTAACAGCGTGGTTCTTTTAGAATGACGATGGCCACCTCTGCTCTCAGCTGCTTAAACTAATTTCCACTGAAAGTCAAGAAAAATTCTTCTTTAATTCTCAGGGGTATCTAGTTTATTGATTTCCGGCAAGGTGGCTGGCATCAGCAACCCCTAGGACTGAAAATTATTTCTTTCTCCCTGTCTTAATCTAATTGCCCACTGATCTTTAATTTTTGGTAGCTCAGTCAGTGGACGAAGGTAAATATGCAGCATAAAGGCATTTTCAAATCATCTATACCTTCCCCTGCTGTCGTTTCTATTTTTAAAACATGGCATTTTATTTAGGGTTTGAATGTTTCAGCATGGCTCGGATACACATTTTAATCGCATCCAACCCAGACTACCTCTGTCCAATGCCTCTATGCCCCGGGTTCTAGCAACTTCCTTCTGACCTCATGACTTTTAAAAACAACCCGTTAGATCCAGCTAGTGATGTTCATATATGCATGGATATGGGGCCACGGCCCAAGGCCTGAGTAACAAACATACTGGTGGCCATTTTCCAAAGGAAAGACTCTGCCTCCTTTTAGCAACCATGAACTGTCAAAAGCTTTGGCGTTCCCACCCAAAACTAAATACATGTCTTTTACAAAACACGTTCACAATGGAGATGATACGTAGAATCGCCTTATCAATGAAAATGAATAAAAAAAAATACTGTATAAGACTTAACCAAAGGGTTTATTTTCATTCTCTGGCCCATGGAAGTTATGGTTTAGAGGTTTTCTTTTAATCTCTCATGATCCTCTCGTTGGCTACTAAGCAAGGCAAACTCCTAATTAAGCATACCTTCAAGTGTTCTTTTCATCCATGTTTAAACCAGGAAATATTTGAGACGGTTGAAGATGATCAGAGGTTTCTTGCTGCTCTTAACTTGAGTATGTCCTCAATACAGCCTGACATGACCATGTCTATGAACATGCAAATCACCTCTTTCGTTCTTGAACTGTCACCTGACATGGATTATGATCAGGCTTAGGAATGCAGTCCTTGACTGAGCATGCTCAGGAATCTGCCACACCAAAGCTTCTTCCTTATAGGAGCACACATAGCCTAGCATACGGCCAAGTGAAAACCCCAGGCTTTCTTTGCTCCAGAAGGAAACGGATCCATAAAGAATCCCTGCGCTTCTCTTACCTGTGGCGGGTAATCATTTTTTTCCACTCTTTCATTTCTTAGCGATGTTCACTTTGGCTTTGCAATCATCAAGGTTAGAACCCGCTGTTCTTGTTTATAACGTTGCTGCCATGGAGAGCTGGAGAGGGCAGACACTTGTAATAAGCCCACCCGCTCAAAGGTGTGCTCCCTTTCTGCGTCATGCTCCTCTCTCCTTTCTCCTCCTCTCCCTTGTTTTCCCAGCCTCTATCAGGCTTGACACCCTATCTCAGCACGGCAAGGAACTCTCAAGCCATGTATCCCCACTGTTCCTTACTTGGTTTATTACCACATAAGGGCCTAATTTATTTACATTAAAGACCTGATTTCATTAAACAGGAAATAAAGCAAATATTCAATCCAGGAACACAAAAAGAATATATTAATTAACAGGGTGGAGAAGAGTTCAGAGAGGTCTTCCAGACAGGCCATTCACCAATTATCCTCTTCTAATCCAGGCTAATGCATGAACTTGGCTAGCTGGCACATTTTCAAAGACCCACTGGCCTTTGTTTTAGCCCCAACTCCTGGAGGCACTCTTTATCTGGGAATCTCCTGGCCATGATGCCCTAGAGTCAAGGAGGTCATATTCACAGTTCTTACTATTCTCTACTGCAAATTCTGCAGTCTCATCTCCAGCATTTGTGCAGACTATGTGCAGAGGCTATCCATCCCTCTCTGCCTCCACTCCCTTGGAGACCCATGTTTTCATGGCAGACCCAGTTTTCCTCCTTCTTCTGGACCTTCTCACCACCTAACCCCTTCTAGTTCATCCCCATTTCAACATCTGGAAACACATTCTACCTGGGACTCCCCAACTTCCAGTGTCCAGACCTGGCAGGGACTCACTTCCAGTCAATCTACATCCACCACATTCTGCTAAGATCCAGAGAGGGTAACAAAAAGCAAGAAACAGAACACACACCCAACATTTCTTTATATTTACATTCAGATAAATTATTTGATTTGTCTTTATAAAATAACAATGAAGGGACAAAATAGGACAGAATCTGTAGACGCTTCACATGACTATTCTTTGAGGACATTCTCCTGGAATCTTGATCTAGTATTAAACTTATGGCCAGTCTGTAAAAGGAAAACACTTAGAGTTGGGTAGAGCTGTAAAGTTTTAGAATATCTTATGCGCAATTCCTTGGGTTCCCCCAACACCAGCCTGATCTCTTATTACCAAATGATCTCCCAAGTGGCTTGTGTTTTGTCCCCAGTGACACAGAAATGGCTCAGAAGAGAAGAACAAGTGGACCCTTACCCAAGGCCAATAAGCAAGCAAACAAACAAAACCGCCCTAGGAATTCTAGGAGGGAATTAGTTCAAATATCATGATCCATGTGTTAAGTCTGCTTATTCCTATAAAGTATACCAGCATCCAAAAGAACTAAATATGGATCAAGCTGTCAACCACAAATTTCAAATCAAAGACTACAAAGTTCTGCTCATGTGCATACACATGCCCACGCATGCACTGTGTAACTAGCTCAACTGGGAGTAAGCTTCTTGCAAATGGGTTCTGCTGCGAGCATTTACTATTGTCCATTTGACCGTCTGTCTGTCTGTCACCATCTATCTACCATCTATCCATCCACCTACATACCATCTATCAGTTTAACTATCATCTACCTATCTATTGCTTGAAAACGATATACATGTGTACAGTGTTTTGATTATTTTGACTTTAACTCTCCCATTCAACTCTTTCCATAGCATGCCCTTCTTCACAGTTTTGCATCTTCCTTTTTAGGCCTGCTAGGTCTAATGAGTTCTGCCCGTGTGTAAATTCACATAGGACCATCTATAGAAGCTTCAGGAACCTACCAATGACCAAGCTCTTAAAGGAAAAGAACTCTCCCTCCTGCAGATTCCGTCAACTTTCAGTGGTTCCTCAAACAGGGGTGGGGTTTTATGAACCACCACCATGCACACAGAAATTTTAGTTGCTTTGAACTTGCATATTCCTGGTTGGCTTCTTACAGCCGAGCATTTACCTAGTACGTTGCATTTATAAAACTATACCCAGGCAAATGGAAATTGATATACTCAAATTAGTTTTTATCTATACCAGTCACATTGGGAAAAAGTCGTATTTTCCAATAAGGAGAACTGACAACGGTCATTACTGGTAAATCGAAAGCTTTTGACCTGACTTGGAGTGGTATTTTCTATTCATGGGAGTTGCCAATTGCAATGGCTACAGCCTTTGGATGAAGGCCGTGGGTGTTGACCTAAAGAAATATCTGATATGGACAAAAGATCTGGAAGGCTTTGTTGGGTAAGTCATGGCAACAGTACAGAGTTACTCAATGACAGATAAATTATTTAGGAGGGACAGACAATACCTACATGATAATTGTATGTTTTAAAACAGGAAGAAAAAACATGGAGGAAGAAAGCTAATGAGTTCCATTAATTCTTAGAAACAATAGATGAGATATAACTCCACTAAATCATGTATAACAGCACTGCCATTGTCTTTTGCTTTTTGTCAAACAAATCTAGGTTAGTATTAGAATAAAATCAACATTTGCTCAATTCATCAATAAAGTCCACCAAATCCAAAATCAAGTCAAAAGGGCCAGTTCTTGGTTTTTCTTCTTGTTGTTAAGAAATAGCACAGTTGCTCCTGCATTTATTTTAGGCAGGAAGAATTCTGTATCAAAAATTTTGAAGTTGGGTTGGTGACCCCATCTCTCCCCCAGAGGCTCTATCTATCTCCTGGAGGAGGTCTCTTCAGGTTCTATCTTGCAACTGCTGGCCATTTCAGCTAAAGTCGTCTATCTCCATTGAGTCCTGAGAGCTTCTTACATCGCAGGTCTCTGGGACTTTCTAGAGGTTCCCCCTACCCCTCACTCCCAGAAACTGCATATTTCCATTCATTATCCTGGCTTTCTGTTCTTCTGTCCTGTTGCCCCCTCATAACTGTTCCTGCCCCCTTTCCCCTCCCCCACCCATCTCTCACTCAAATTCCTCCCTTCCTCTGCCTCCCATAATTATTTTGTTCTCCCTTCTGAGTGGGATTGAAGCATCCTTACTTGGACCTTCCTTCTTGCTTGACTTCTTACAGTCTATGGATTGGATCACGGGTATTCTGAACTTTGGGCTAATATCCACTTATCAGTGAGAACATACCATCCATGTCCTTTTGGGTGTGGGTTGCCTCACTCAGGAGGATATTTTCTAGTTCTATCCATTTGCCTGCAAACTTCATGATGTCCTCATTTTTAATAGCTAAACCATATCTCACTGTATAAAGAAACCACCTATTCTGTATCCACTCTTCAGTTGAGAGGCATCTGAGGTGTTTCCAGCCTCTGGCTATCACAGAGAAGGCTGCTATGATTATAGTGGTGTATATGTTCTTGTGGTATAGTGGAGCATCTTTTGGTGTATGCACTGGAGAGGTATATCTGGGTCTTTGGGTAGAACTATTTCAGATTTTCTGAGGAACTGCCAGACTGATTTCTAGTGTGGTTGTACCACTTTGCAATCCCACCGGCAATGGAGTGGTGTTCCTTTCTCCACATCCTGGCCAGCACCTGCTGTCAATTGAGATTTTGATCTTAGCCATTCTGATTGATGTAAAGTGGAATCACAGGGAACAAAAATGGAGCAGACATTGAAGGAAAGGCCGTCCAGTGGCTGGCCAAACTTGGGATCCATTCAACGGGTGGACACCGAACCCTGACACTATTATTAATGCTATGTTTTGCTTGCAGACAGGAGCCTAACGTGACTGGGTTGTCCTCTGAGAGCCTTGTCCGGCAACTGAATGAGCAGATGCTGATACTTAGAGCCAAACATTAGACTGATGCAGGAGGCATCTATGGAAGGGTGAGGGGAAGGATTGAAGAAGCTGAAATCCCATAAGACGACAACAGTATCAACTAACCAGGACCCTCTTGGAGCTCCCAGAGACTAAGCCCCCAACCAAAGAGCATACAGGGACCGATCCAAGACCCCAGCCCATATGTAGCAGCGGACTGTCTTGACTGGCCTCAGTAGGAGAGGTTGTGCCTAATCCTTTAGAAACTTTATGTACCAGGGAAAGGGGATGTCCAGGGGGAGCACCCTTTCAGAGGCAAAGGGGAAAAGGAGAATGGGTGAAGGACCCTGGGAGAGGGAACTGGGACAGAGGACAACATTTGGAATGCAAATAAATGGAATAATCAATTTTTTTAAAAAAAGAAACAACACAGTTGCCTGAAATAGAATATAAAGGCCCACTTCTCAACGTCTACAATATTAATGTGGGGTACCTGGGTTATTTATTAAAGCAATTGTTAGTCACTGGAAGAAAACCCATAAGTAAATTCTCATTTCTGAAACATAACTCCTACGAAAGGTGCAATACTGACAATAATAACTGGTAAACAGACTTGTAAATTTTGTGAATTTCTGCAATAGCTTGACCTCCTTTTTTTTATTATCAATATGTCTACTTTATACTGGAGATCTTTCCAGTGGGACTGATGTCTTAACTGCACTGTGTGGACTATGAGGTATTGGGCAAAATGGAGCAGTCTGACCATCTAGAAATTTCTGTTCGTATCACCTAGACAGGCATTTTTTTTATATTTTTTATCATTATTAACTTGAGTATTTCTTTTTTTTTTTTTTTTTTTTGGTTCTTTTTTTCGGAGCTGGGGACGGAACCCAGGGCCTTGCGCCTTGCGCTTCCTAGGTAAGCTGCTCTACCACTGAGCTAAATCCCCAGCCAACTTGAGTATTTCTTATTTACATTTCGATTGTTATTCCCTTTCCCGGTTTCCAGGGCAACATCCCCTAACCCCTCCCCATCCCCTTCTCTATGGGTGTTCCCCTCCCCATCCTCCCCCCCATTACCACCCTCCCCCAACAATCATGTTCACTGGGGGTTCAGTCTTGGCAGGACCAAGGGCTTCCCCTTCCACTGGTGCTCTTACTAGGATATTCATTGCTACCTATGAGGTCAGAGTCCAGGGTCAGTCCATGTATAGTCTTTAGGTAGTGGCTTAGTCCCTGGAAGCTCTGGTTGCTTGGCATTGTTGTACATATGGGGTCTCGAGCCCCTTCAAGCTCTTCCAGTCCTTTCTCTGATTCCTTCAACGGGGGTCCCGTTCTCAGTTCAGTGGTTTGCTGCTGGCATTTGTCTATTAGACAGGCTTTTTCTTTTTTTTTGGTGTTTGTTTGTTTATAGAAATGTCCAGTCACTCAGCACATTGCGGTACAGAATGCTGACTTCATGGTTCTCAGGCTTAGACAGGCATTTTTAAAGCCTACTCCAAGTGAGTTTTCTCCAGCATTTAGCAACTGTTATACTAAAGTAGGCATTCTAGAATTTCCCACAGGGGGCGCTAATTAAAAAAGAGTCCCCAAGTGGCCTTCAGACATCCAAGGATGGATCCTCATGTCACATCAGTCTTTCAATGCCTCTCCTTTCTTTTCCTAACCTATGGGCCTCCGATTAGACAGACTGCATGGGTTTTCCTGTTTTCTCAGGATCTGACACTGGAGAACCAAGTGTAACTTCACTTGATACTCCAGTGAAAGGGAGTGAGTGAGCGATGAGATGAACTTTGAACGTCCCTGATTCAGTGTTCCCTGGTACGTATTGAAATCACCATACACCTGCAACTTCACTCAGTTTTGCCTTTTATGGGTAGCCTGGAAAAGTTTATGGGTATTATCTTGTTAATGAACAAAATCATTGTAGGTCACTGTGGATAAATGAGTGAGGCTGTGAGCTTCCGTTCAACATGACTACTTTTGTTGTTCGGGTAAATTCAATGTTTTCCCAATATGAGCATATTATAATGCTTTCAAAATAAAAGTGAAGCAGGGCTACCGTGGATTTAGCCGGCAGAGTCACCTCCCACCCTTACAGGAATGACCACTCGCAGTTCGTTCGTCCACAGTTAAACTTGGTCTTTTCGTGTTTCATGTCCAATCTGACTGGACCAGTATCACTAGTTTCCTAGGAAACCTTGTAAACCAATCTTTACATAACTGCCTGTGCCCACTGTTGGAATCGAGCCACTTCTGGGGACAGGCACGGCAGCTGCTCCTGCCCCATAGCAACACTTCACACAACAGCGTGGGAGGACTGCAAAGAAGAAAAATATACTTAAATTAAACTGCCCTGGGGAGGGCGAGCGACCAGGGCAGAAGATACTAGTCTACAGGCTTGCTCTGAAGGAGAAAACGGTGAATTTTTAATGAACAGAGAGAAGCGGTCTTTGGTTTCATCTCCTGCTTCTAAAGCTCCGGTGCATATTTAAATGCTCGCCTGACAGGTCTTTCTTTTTAAACACACTACCAGGGAATTAATTATATTTTTTTAATTCGACGGCTTTTATTTCGCACCGGAGCGATGAAATAAACCGCTAGCCGCCAAGAATAAAAGTCACTGTGTTACGCTTCTGCATAATGTCTGTTTCTCCCCCAAATCGGTGACACTTCACTCAACCACTTGTCTTGCGTTGCCAAAACAGAGATGGCAATAAAAATACGCCAGGCTCTCTTCAACACAGAAAGAAGAAAAGCAGTATATTAATAGCAACCGTTCGTTGAACCACAATTCACAAAATACGGGTTAGAAATAAGAAGAGTAAAGTCAAACTTTCAGGTGAAAGGGAAACAGAACACGTGGAACTGAGAGCCGTGCAAGGTGTTGTCGTTCGTTTTGCATAAACGCTCCCACATAAAGGGACAAAAGGGAGACTGGTCTTCAATTGAGCTCTGCGCTCTCCACACCCAGGATACTGGCCACCACTTCCCTTTTGGGAGGGTACCCTTTCCCCCCAGCACAAAGGCGCCATCTGTTGGCCAAACCAACCAGAAGTGTTTTCATTTGTTTTGGGTGTTCTGGTCCATTTGAAAGAAGTCAATGCTTCTCTACTGGAACTCCTTCATGGGATGTGGATTCTAAGAGAATTTCATGTACAAATAATAAACTTTATTAAACAAACACTGGGGCAGGATCCATGATTTGTGGAGACCCAACAAAAGATAAACATTGAAATCTATACCCCTGAGAGCAGAAAGTGATGTCAAGATACTTGTGAATAAAACCTTTCCTTTCTCTTGGCAGTGACATCTCTCAAGTTGCCAGTGTCTTTTGTGCGCCTGACGTTATTCATTTGCTATACCTCTAGTTTTAATAAGTTACAATGTATAATTATCATGGCTTCTCTGACCTACTGCATTTTGCGATGTCAATTTACAAAACCAGAGAACATCTCCCTAGTGACTCTAAGTCCCTGAATTTCCTCCTTTAATCGACTGATTATGTAAAAGTTAACTAAAAAATTAAGTATTTTTTGTTCTTTAAAAAAAAATTTAAGTAAAAGAAAAGAAGGAAAAGAATCTGAAATGTGAATAGAGTTTCCATCTCTGTGGTTGATTCCAGAATTACTGGTTATCTGACACAGGAAAGAAAGCAATACACCTAAGGAAACCTGGGATATGAAGGTTGGTCCTCTGTGTTTTCCAGAATGACATTTTTTTTCCCTCACTAGTTAACAACTTCTGGCTTTAATGGAAATTTGGACTTTAATAATGTTGGAATATCCACCAGACCCTCTACGTTTTGTACATACTGAAGCCTTCCCAACCTCAAAGACCTAGCTGGGTGCTACATCCAGTGTCCTAGCCCTAAACTGGATGGACAGCGCTAATTGAACTTCCCACCACCTAAGCTATTTTCTACATTGCCTCTTAGCAATGCAAGGTAAGTCCCTATGGCCAAAGACACCATGTACTTTGTACATAGGACCCAGAGGATCTGATCTGGATCTGATTTTTCAGTCTCTTCCCTCGGGCTAGCCTTCGTAATACTAGAAGTTTTCATGCAAGCTTTCAAGGGAAGAAAACAACCAACCCGTCTATCCAGATATTATGCCTATAAACTACAATGACCAGCGATGTTCTATAACCCTACGAGTGCAATAGTAGTATATATTTCTTGGGGATAACCAACAGCTTTTTAACGAGACTTAAAGCCCGCTCAACGAGAAAGAAATTGTGCTTGGTTCTGGAAACCAGGTTCTCCTGGCTAGTGAGGTCATGGGTCTCGGAAAGAAACTGCAGCTATCACTTTACTAAATGAGGGTAATTTCTAACTGCATTCCAAATACTTGTCTGTATGACCACAGGTAAGTGCAGGCCTCACCTCTTATCGAAGGAACTTTCCTTTGCAAAAGAAAGAGATCGTTACGGAAAATCACAACTTCTTAAAATGCAGAGGATGAGGACTGATCCCGAGGTGCCTGGCTCAATCCGACTGATCCATCTAAAATACAACTCCCTCGCCAGTGGCTTAGGGATTGAAGCAGAAGATGGGGGCAGATGGTGAGAGTCAGGAAACCAAGGAAGTTTGCTGTCATGTCGTGTCCTAAAAGGGTCAGAGGGGCTGACCATGAAGTCTCATGGATATTGCTGCCCAAATAGGACCCAAACAAGGACACCAGCAATATATATGCTAACACAGAAGGAGAATCTCATAAGCTCCAACCCTAGACACTGAACTGCAGGCAACCAAGAAATGCTGAGAACAGGACAAACATTCCTCTTCAGCTCTCCAGGGAAAGAATTCTGCAGAACTCCCCAATCAATTATCCCATACAATCATTCCTGAAATCATATATAAACACCATTAAAATAAATAGCCATATTTTTTATTATCTTTAATCTTTTTGTTACAGCCCAGTCATTACCCCCCTCCTGTTCTGCCCTCCCACAGTTCCTCATCCCATTCCTCCTCCCCATCTCCAAAAGGATGACCCCATCCCCCCAAACACCTGACACCCCACCAGGCCTCCCCATTCCCTGAGGCCTCTCCTCTCTCAGCGGTTAGGTGCATCTTCTCTCATTGAGGCCAGATCAGGCCATCCTCTGCTGTCTATGTGCCCGGGCTTCGGACCAGCTAGTGTATGCTGCCTGGTTGGTGCCTTGGTACATGAGAGATCTCGATGGCCCATGTTGTTGAGACTGCTGGTCTTCCTGTGGGGCCACAGTCCTCCTCAACTTCTTCCAGCCTTTCCCTAATTCAACCACAGAGGTCCCCGGCTTCAGGCCATTGGTTGGATGTAAGTATCTATTTTTGTCTCAGCCCCTCCTCTGTAACATTTCACTTAACTTCTAAAATGTGAGTTAAATGATTGAGTATTTAAGTGTCCATACGCAAGCTACACAGCTCTCTTGTGATTGGACACTGTATTTATCTGGTAACCAGGGTTCAATGTCTTCCAACCTTAACTCTAATGTCTGAATTCTATCCGCTCCGCTTTGATTAACAAATAATGCCGTAATGATTCTTAGTGCCTGACTCGGTTAATGATTGATAAAATACAAATCTCTAGAAGAGGAAGGATACTAACAGTAATTAGGTAAACATTGCGCTTCGATAAATACATGGCTTTATTCGCCATGATTGTGATAATGGGATGTAGTTAATGAATACTTAACGGATATACAAAACTTTAGAGATAATTGCTGACTCAGCTTTTCCTGCTGCCTATTTGATGAGTAACCCAACGGACCTATATTTCTGGCAAGAATCTATAACATAGTCTTTCCATGACTCCATAAGCTGGTCCTGTGCTTCTGCCCGCTTATAAGTATTAGGCTTCCCTCCAAAAACATCCAGATAACCAATTTAGTTTTGAAATTAAAATTGGGATTTCCAGGCTTGGATAAAATTCATGAGTTGGGATGGATTTAATCTTAAACCGTCTCCCCTCCTTCATCTGTGTTGTTTGAATCAACCACAGTATTTCAGGAAGTGGGACGGGACTTTTCATTTTTGGATTTACCTCTTCCTGTGGGCACCATCTGAAAAGGTAAGTGCTTATTACCTTAGAGGTAGGAAGTGGAACATCGGAAGGGTGAATAACAGGGGATGCAGCTGATAATTTGCAAGTGTTCTGTGCTGGCAGAGAGGCCTCTGTATCTCAAGGAGGATGCTTTAGACCTGGGCTCTCAGGCAGCAGAAGATGCATGACTCACTGGGACTCGGGACTTCATAACAGGAATGCAGGACAAGAAGAGCAATTTGGAAAGCAAGAGAAATGCTCAGAATAAACACATCCTCTTAAGTCGGTCCATATCGAGATATCTGAGTGATCTGACCTCTGAGACCCGCAGAAAAGCTTTACGCCCTGGGCTTATTAATAAGAGAGAATGGAGAAGCTGTCATTTCCTGCCACCCTTATCCTTATGAGGGGCATTAGCCTTCTGAGAGCTCCTGAATGAGTATGGATCCATACCAGGTATATTTCTACTCCAGGATCCCAAAAAAAGCTCAGGATGATCAAGAAGCATGTGTCATTCTGAAGGTAGATAGTACACACTTGTGTGTAGTCATGGTTGCCCTAAGGCATCACTGAACTGTGTCTAACTCTGAACCATGAGCACAATTATGGACCTGAGTGGAAACATCAGACGAGGCTCCTATGGTGCTGTTTCCCACTCTTCAGAGGAAGATCAATGTGGACTCTTCAAGCCAAGGTCTCCATGTCGACGCTGATGACTACTCTTAGCTGGGTGCTGCCTCCTAGTTCCTTGCCCTGGTGGGTCTGAGCCCCACGAGGTAATTTTCACATACGACACGACTATTTCTTCCTCCTTGGTAGTCTTTAAACCTGGACCTACATGACTCCAGGCCAACTCTGTCTCCTACCTGAATCTGCACCCTGTTCTGGGAAAAACACCTACAACTTTCCTGGATCTTCTGTGGAAGTAAAAAAATATAGTTAGTTCTGAAATATAAACTCCCAGCTCCCCCAGCCAGAACAGTTTCCTGGATGTCCTTTCTTGTCTCCCACTGCTCACTGGGCATAAGATAGACATTGATCCATCATGCTGCCGGACAAAAGGACAAATCGTTCACAATGGAACCTCATTTTAAAGACGTTGCTCCTCTCCGTAAAAATCTCATGGTTCGATTGCTGGTTTTATGGCCTCAGGTATCTCTGAAAGCATCTGAGGCAAAAAGTACTATATATGTCTTTTTGCAATGGGTGTAAGCCTAGGGGAACTGTTCTAAGGGACCATGGAATGCTGGAGACCCTGGTAATTCAAGCAGGGAAGGGATGAGAGCCACTTCTCACCAAATGTTGCTGCAACCTCCTGCCTTCTTTGGCTGAAACCTAGTCTCTTCAAACTCATTGGCGCTGGTCTCATTCTTTCTGGTTTCTGAAAGTAACAGGTCCCTACGGAAAACACATATTTTCATTTACATAAGATAATTATAAATCACTTAACACTTATTGGGATGTATGTCCTAGTTAGCGTGTATGCATTTGACACAAATAAGATTTATTTTTGGAAGAAGGAACTTTACCTCAGAAGATCCCTTCATCAAGTTTGGCTGTAGGCAAGCCTGTGAGGCATTTTCTTGATTAGTGAGTGGTCTGGAAGGCCTCAGATCACTGTTGGTAATACCTTCCCTGTGAAAGTGGTCCTGGATTGTATTAAAAGAAAATAACCTGGACAAGCTACAGGGAGCAAGCCAGTAAGCTACGTTGTTCTATGACCTTTCCTGTCTCCAGTGTCTAGCCTTCTGTTCCGGCCCTGACTTCCTTTCATGATGGACTGTAAGCTACAAGTTGAAATAAACCTTTTCTTCCCCGAGTTGCTTTTGGTCAGTATTTTATCACAAGCACTAGAGACTCTAACTATGATAAAGCCCACCCATTACTTCTAAAAACTACAGACTACAAGTTTGTTTTTGTAAGAAGCATTTGTTATTTATCTTCCCTGTGAATGCAACTGTGTAATTAATTACATAAGTATGTGCATAATATATTACGGTGAGCTTTATAAAAAGAATTTGTGACAAACTATGTTCTTTAATTTTTTTAACCTTTATAATTGTGAAGGTTTAGGAATAGGATAAAATACCAATACCATATATAGCCTGCCCTTTTAACATTGTTACAGTTGTAGTCTGCCCTTGGGAAAAAGAGGGTTTAGTAAGCCAGAAATGGTGAGTGTTATGTGGAGATGGTACAAACTGGTGGTCCTTCTACTGAAACACGTTCAGGCATTCTGCGTCAGAAGCAGATCTTAGGAACAGAGGTACTGGGCCGACCTAGTCAACAGGCTTTGTGCATGTGGAAGCCTGGTGTCATCCCTGAGGTCTGCTGCTTCCAGCGAAGGCTAAGGCATCAGGAGACAGTTGCCCTGACGTTCTTACCCAGCCAATCAAGGCCAGTGTCATTTCACAGGCAAACTCTCAAAGCTGTTTATGATTTTAATCACGCCAAGAACCTTGTGAGGCAGTCCTCTTTGCCAATGACCCTGTTAACCTTTGTTTTGAAAACGGCCATGGATTAGATGAGGTGTTTCCTGGAAAAACTGTTTTCACCACTGTAAGTCACTAGCTACTTTCATTAATCCCAGACAAAGGGTAATTAAGAAGAAGACATCATCCACTGTTATTTGGGGTCCCATTTTCTCTTTGTATTTACTTGCCGAAATGCTAACCATTTGGAAGAAAACATTGTTTCATTATATTTCCCCCTTCAACAGAATTATGTGATTTAAGCAACCACTCTAGCAAAGTGCCCTTGCTTCGGGAGAGGCTCATTAGCTAGCTTGAAGTCCGCTGTCTGGAGTCGATTCATTAGCATTAACAACCGGAGAAGAAGAGACTCGTGTCTGAAAGTGGCTCTCACCCCTTCCCTGCTTGAACTTTTCTTTGGGGTAAGCTACAGCTTTAAGAGAGGAGACATTTTCTTCTTCGGACAAGATCGAGGCACATCACACGTCAACTGGAAAGCTTGAGAGAACACCAGATGAACTTTCCACACACATTCAGACAGGTAGGCCTCCCAGCTTTACTGCAGCATCCTATTGGACCACAAGCCTCTTGGATGAAGGGCCAGAGCACGACGGTTCACTCTTTCTCTCTCCGCTTCCACGGTGAACCTTCGGTGACTCATAACCAAACGTGGGAGGTTGGCATCTCAAACTCGGTGGTAGGCTGTTTGTCTACGGGGAGCTGATAATTCCACGTTGCCTTTCTTACATCCTTTTATTTATTTGGGTGAGCGTGGATTGACACAGGGTGCCCCCTCCCTCCATAGCCTACACTGGTCTTGCATTCATAATTACTCTGCTTCTGCCTCCTACATTTTGGGGATCCAGGCATGCACTGCCATCTGCGACTTCCGTATTGGTTTTAACATTACCTATTCATTTTTCTCTTCCTGAAAGGGTTACTCCAACTGAATTTTTAAAGGATTATTTTAATTTTGTGTGTGTGTGTGTGTGTGTGTGTGTGTGTGTGTGTATGTGTGTGTATGAGAGAGAGGGAGAGGGAGGGGTGGGGGAGGGGCAGGGGCAAGGGGAAAGGGGAGGGAGAGAGAGAGGGAAAGAGGGAGAGAGAGAGAGAGGCTAGATCTCTAGAACTGGAGTTTCAGGTAGTCAGGTGTTAAAGGAATGATATAAATTGTAGGTAACCCGTATAAAAGACACACAATCCTGATATTTTATTTCAAGCTGGAAGCTTAGACTGGGCAGCTTTTGGAGCTAATCTAACCTTCCTCTCAGCCGCATACACCCTGTTACTTGCTGTTTCTCCAGGTGACCCTTCTTCTCTCTCCTTTCCTCTTTCTGCCTTGGTCTCTCCTGAGACCCCCTCCATGGATCCCCAAGTCCTTTCTCTCTCTCTCTCTCTCTCTCTCTCTCTCTCTCTCTCTCTCTCTCTCTCTCTCCTGCCCAATTACAGGCTTAGGCTTTTATTGGCCAATTAACATGGAGAGCAAGGCTTACATAGCATCACTCGGTGTATGTGAGGATTTCCTCATTGGGGCAACAGATCTTGGGGGTCAGTATCTAGTGTTTGAATACGTAGCAGCACCAGACCAACCCCAACAGTAGGGAGACATTCAGCATGGAAGCTAGGGCTAGAACTCAGGTCTTCTGGAAGAGCAGTAGCTCCTAACTTCGAGCCATCTCCCCATCCTCATCCAGCTTAAACTTTCACCTTACACTTACTACACAATGACATCAGGCAACGACGCTCAGAGAATTTCAGAGCTCCTCAAAGTTCTTTTTTTTTCTTTTAATGCTAAATCTTATAATGGATTATTTTATTGGAAAGGAGCACCGGAAACTTCTAGAATGTTTAGTATTTTAACTGTAAGGAGTATCTTTGTCCGGTATGCTCCTTCCCAGCACTCAGAGGTCGAGGCAGGAGATTCCACACAAGCCAAGCTTCTCCCTCTCATATTTACTTGTAACACCATTTCCCTCGGATTCTGAGGACAGCTGTAGAAGGGATCGTGTTCCTTGCTTGGCTGACCTTGTGTGCTCTGACATCAGAGTGACTATGTATTCGTCCTGACTGAGAGGCTGCAGGGAGTCACTAGTGAAGATGGGGAACATAAGGATGCTGGTATTGGAACTAAGAAAAGACCAATTTAACAATTTTTGGAGGGTAGAACCAACTGAGTGGTCAATTTTGTCCTTTAGAAACAAGAAACGGCAGAAAGATTGGTTCATAATGAAATAAGCACACACACACACACACACACACACACACACGCACACGCACACGCACACACATGCATAAGCACATGCACAAACAAATGCCCCGTCCATGTTCACACACATACATGCACACACATACATGCACACACTTATATGCACACACATATACACACACATATACCCGCACACAAACAAATGTCCCTGTCATTCATGCACATGCTCATACATACACACATACACACACATGCACTTGCTCACACATACATACATGCACACACATACACAGTCACACAAATGCCCCTGTCATTCTCACATATGCCCATACACACACACACACACACACACACACACACACACACACACGCACACTGTCTTAGTTAGGGTTTCCATCATTGTGAAGAGACACGAGAACCAAACATTTAATTGGGGCTGCTTCACAGTCTCAGAGATGTACTCCATTATCATCATAGCAGGAAGCATGGCAGCGTTCAGGCAGACACAATGCTGGAAGGAGCTCAGAGTTCTGCATTTTTTTATCAGAAGGCAACCAGGAGAGATTGTGCAGGTAGCCAAGAGGAGGGCTCAAAGCCCACCCTCACAGTGACGCACTTCTCCCAACAAGGCCACATCTCCTAATGCTATCACTCCCTGGGCTAAGTTTATTCAAACCACCACATATGTATAGAACAGTCATTCACATGTACAAGTACATGTGTACGTGTTTACATGTTAAAGGGTAGGTTTTAATTTTGAAGTTTAGCAGGTAATATTAAATTGGTATTTTCCGGTTTCAGCTTCCCTGTAATTTGAAACATGTGGGGCAGCAGGTGGTGAAAGGTACCCTGATTCCTTGTCGAGATAGGTCAAACCCCTGGGAGACCCTAAAAGGGATGACAAGTGCATTCCCAGTCTCCCAAGATATCAGGGTACGTAGCTGCACTGCCAAAAGACCCCTGTAGAGAGGTTTGAGACAGACCAGTCATGTAGGGTAATGCCTTAAGCCCTGCACAGGTGAGGATGTGACCACAGGTCCTGTAGGCTCAAGACAGATCAATCACAGAAGCAGGACCACGCCCCTAAATATGTAGATGAGGCCTTCCCCAGCTCTCAGGCCAAACCAATAGGAAGTACCCGCTGTTAGACAGGGACCCATCCAAAAACTGTATTTAAGTGTCGTGTTCAGAATTAAAGGTGTGCAGGAATTATTCCATCGTCCGAGAGCTTCTGTCTTAAGAGCTGTAACACTGCTGCTTGGGGAAGAGGTCTGCTTTCCTGAAATCATCACCCCAGAAGCTCCCCTGCACCCTTCGTTGGCTCAGCCCACCCAGGCAACGGAAGTGGCAGAAAGGAGCAGTGGAAAGGAGCAGGACTGGCAGTGGGGGCAGTGAAAGCGGCTCTCCCCCCTGCCTGAGTTCTCTCCCCCCTCACCTGAACCCACACACCTAGCCAGGCGAGAGATGCCCTAGAGAGCCCCCCTCCCTTCCTGGTGCCAGAGTCCTACATGCATCTACCTAAGTGATGAAAACTTTGCATGGAATCATAGCTACTGAGGTTGCAGTAAGGCAAACGGGTAGAGCAGTGTTAGTGCTGTACCTAAGGAGAATTTTCCTTAGCAAACTTTTTTGCTACCGAGTACATTTGCCAGTGATAGCACACTAGCTGATAGGTGTTATTTAGGAAGAAAATGAACCATAATGCATATGCAAATGTCATATATGCATATATATATGCATGCAAATACATTTGTATATACACATGGGCATGCATAGAAACATGTGTAATACGGGCAGGCACCGCACACAATACTACTCTGCCATCTAGTGGTTCCGTGGAACTTGACAGACACGATATTTAGTCATGTTTAAATTTTATTCTAATGCCGCGAATCTATCACACACACACACACACACACACACACACACACCCTAAATAAATCAAACAAATTAGTCCCAATCACACAAGTAAGAATTGTTATCATTTATCATTTTTTCCTTTTTCTGGCAGATAATTGAAGATGAATACGGTGTGGTCGAGGATGCTGTCATTTATCACCTCCCACTGAGTATTAGACATTGTTAGGCCCCAGAAGGACATAGGTTAGCAGGAGTGTGTGTGTGTGTGTGTGTGTGTGTGTGTGCGCGCTCACGGTGTGCTGAAGGCTATTGCTACAGTGTAAGAAGGAGCTGTGATTGGAGAACGCCGTGGACACTCTTGGCCGTATCCTAGGAGACTCGTGATCGGAAAAGAGTTGGAGAAAAAAAATGTAAGAAAACCAGTACTGACCCTTAAATAGTGGAATTAGCCAGATTAAAATGGGGGAGACAGTGGAAACGGACCCAGAAAAGGAATATGCCATGAGTTGAGTGAAGGAGCAGGACTTTAACTTAATTCTTTTTTTTAAACTTAATTCTTGATGTATTCACCACTGCTTTGCTCAGTGTTCTGCTAAGTCCATCCCACCTCTACCATCACAGACAATGTAAATTGGTTCCGTCTAATGTTACATTGTTTCCCCCCCAAAGAAGATGAAGAAGAAGAAGAAGAAGAAGGAGAAGGGGGAGGAGGAGGAGGAGGAGGAGGAGGAGGAGGAGGAGGAGGAGGAGGAGGAGGAGGAGGAGGAAGAGGAAGAAAAAGAAAAGAAGAAGAGGAGGAGGAAGAGTAAGAAAAAGAAAAGAAGAAGAGGAGGAGGAGGAAGAGGAAGAGGAGGAGGAAGGAGAAGGAGGAGGAGGATGAGAAGGAGGAGGAGGAGGAAGAGGAAGAGGAAGAGGAAGAAGAAGAGGAAGAAGAAGAAGAAGGAGAAGAAGAAGAAGAAGAAGAAGAAGAAGAAGAAGAAGAAGAAGAAGAAGAAGAAGAAGAAGAAGAAGAAGTTGTTAGAGAGGAGTGTAACAATGAGGGGCCTGTGGATTGTGCTGATGTCAAAAGACTTGGTTTTGAGGGTGAAAGCACTCAGGCTCTGGGGGTTGCCCCCCCCCAGCACCATAGCAACAACACTAGTTGCACTCAATAATTACAGAAAGTCACCTTTTGGCTTTGGTGGCGGCTCCTGCCTTTAATCTTTGTACTCAGGAGGCAGAAGCAGGAGGATCTCTGTGTGTTCGGGTATCAGTCAGGGCTGCATAGTGAGACCCTATCTCAAAAAACAATTATAGACCAATATCTTAGATAATTATAGATTAAACAAGTTCAACCATCCCCTTGCAAAACAAATCCAGATGCACACGCAAAAGATTGTGCACTGTGACCAAGCTGGTTCTACCCTCTAGTTGTTAGGATGGTTAAACATGCACAAGTCAATAAATGTACCTCACCACATTCATGGTTATGTATATGTTATGGACTTAAACATAAAAATTGCATGATCACCTCAATAGATACAGGAAGCCTACAGATTATTAATTGAGCACAAAGTACTTAGTGATTTTCTTCTTTGCATTTGTAAGATTTTTTTTTTCTAGAAAAGAAGCTGTTAGTAAAGGTTTGTCTACTCCCTGTTCCGCTTCACATAATCCTACACAATTTAGGAACCCATTTATGTGATCAGAAGGACACCATCTCTTATATCATTTTATAGTTGATCCTCTAAGCATGAATCAGAAAAAAATGGAGGAACGGTGTTTCCGACTCTCTGAGACTGACTACCGTTTAGCTAGCAGTCCTGGACAAACCAGCACAACTTGCCTGGGGAGGAGTACTACTCACTTTAGGCTCTGCCCTCCTCTACCAATTAACAATCAAGGAAAACCCCCACCTACGTGCCCAGAGACTCACCTGATGAAGACAATTACTAAGTCGAGCCTCCTTTTTCAGATGATTCTAGCTAGTGCCAAGTGGTCAAAAAATGCTAAACATATTACATATAAATATTAAAATCCTATCATAAGAGTGTCATTGTTTAACTGTACCAGAGACTATATCCTGTACTGTGTGTAAGAGGAAAGGCAGTGGCCACCTCTATGTAAACACTGGAGGGTGGGGGAGAAGATGTAGCCTTAAAGGCATCTCCTGCAGGAGGACCTAATTGAAGACTGCCAGAGAGACCATGGAGTGCTGATACAAACAATGCCAGCCAATCAGGAACCGCTGTTTAGAAGAGATGCTTTCTTGAGACCAATAGGGTTCGGGTGGAGAGTGTTAAAGGAGCTTGCAGCAGTGTTTCTCAGTGCTCCTGGGGTCTCTGCCATGTTCCCTCTCACCTCCAACCCCCAAGGGCAGATAGGGTCAACATGGCGTAGTCCAGGGCAACGACTATGTTCATTTACCTTTGTTGACCTCATTGTTATTTCACAGCCGTCAAAATAACAAAGATAGAAGGGTATAGTAATTAGTCCATTGTATCGAGCAAAACAGAAATGAGGAGATACAGAAGGAAATGCAGGTCGCTAGTGGGGGATTGAATCCTATCACAGAACAGTCAAGGAACAGTGGAAACCATTATGGGCGAAATGCAAACAGCTCCTGAAGTGACTTAAAAATAATTAGTGTTATACCGAATTCGGTTTTATGATCCTTACAAACAAACAAGCAAAGCTGATACAAGAACAAACTGATTATATTATTGCCTTTTTGAGTTTATCATGAATAATTTTCCAGTGGAAATAAAGTATTTCTTAAAAACATAACATTTAGAAAAGAGTTAACGTATTTTAATAAATATATTAGTTTTCTAATTGATTAAATTTTCTACTACTATTTCAAAACTGTTTTTCTCACACATACTCCATCCCAACTGCAGTTTACCCTCCCCCTTCTACTCCCCGTCCCTCCTACACTCCATCCACTCCTACATTTTCCTTCACAAAAAGAGCAGTCCTTTCCGGGCAACCAAACATGGCCGGTCAAATTGGAGTTAATAATAGGCACCTTCCCTCATGTTAAGGCTGAATGAGACAACCCAGTAGGAGAAAAAAGGTCCCAAAGCAGGGAGAAGCATCAGAGACAGCCCCTGCTCCCACCATTAGGAGTCCCCCAACTACACAACCATGACAGGGCTTAGGTCAGTTCCACACAGCCTCTTTGGTTGGCAGTTCAGTCTCTGTGAGCCCGTGTAAGGCCAGGTTAGTTGATTCTGTGGGGTTTTTTTCCCCCTTGTGGTGCCTTTGACCTTGTCTCCTACAATCTTTTCACTCCCTCTCTATAAAATTTGACCCACTCTGTCTAATATTTGGTTGTGGGTCTCTGGGTCTGTTTCCATCAGTTGCTGGCTCGAGTTTTTCTGACACTATTGTACTAGGCTCATATCTACGAGTATAGCAGAATATCATGAAGGGATTTTTTTTTTCTGGGCATGTTTGGTTCTACCCTAGGTCTAGCCTCTGGTTCCTGGCCCTCTAGACAGTGTCAGTGATGGGCTCCCTCTTGTGGCATGGGTCTCTACTGCCTGTGCCCTGGACTACTCTACCTACCCTTGCGGATTGGAGGTGAAGTGGCAAGGAGTCAGACTCGGCGAGTAGATGAGAAACTGTAGCGAGCTCAGAGAAACACTGTAGCAAGCTCATCTGAGCACTGCTGTAAGCGCCTTTAACACCCTCCACCTGTGCCCCATTGGGCCCAAGAAAGCATCACTTCTAAACAGCAGTTCCTGATTGGCTGGCATTGTCTGGGCCAGCAATCCTTCATCTCTCAAGCAGACCTCAGGTATGTCCTCCTACAGGAGATGCCTTTGCAGCAGCTTAACCCCTGGTGTTTAGGTAGGGGTGGCTGCCACAGTTCCTCCTAGAGGTCTCAAGCTGGCCCACTATTTGTTGGCCACTCCCACAGTTTCTGTGCTGCCCTCGCCCCAGCACACCTTGCAGGAGGGTCAGAGGTTTTGGATGGATTGATGTCCCAATCCCTCCCCTGGAAGTCTATCCCGGTTACAGGAGATGGACAATTCAAGCTCCATATCCTCAGTTACTAGGAGTCTTAGCTAGGGTCACCCTCGTAGATTCCTGGGAGTTTTCTTCTCCTGCTATTATTAGAATATCGCTGTGTGTGAGCCGATGTGCACATGCCCCGATGCACAAGGAGGACGTCAGAGAACAGTTTTATGCCGTTAGATCTCTTTCCACATGGATTTCAGCGATGAACTTGTACAGTTAGGCTGGCTCTTTTCCCCGCAGGACCATCACAACACTTTCCTCCAACTGAACGTCTCACTGAAACTTCTACTGTGACTTGATTTTTGCTCCTTATGTTTAAGTTCATTGTGTGGAATACAGGGAAAAATGATCAAGATGTATTTGCTGGTTCATTGAATTGAAAACCCGACAAGAAAAGTGTACTCTCCACTCTGTCCGCCAGATGGCAGCATGCACACACCAGTTAAAATTCATCCCTCTGGAGGCTAAAAGTTACCCATTGGAAACAACTGACTCTTGTTAGGCTATGACATAAGTGTGGCAAGTGTAGGAGGAAGAACTCCCAGTGTCGCGCTAAAGAGAGACATAGACTGGGGTTAGGGCAGGAAGATACCAAAGTAGCCAGAATAAAAGGGGGGAGGGGACTGGTGAGTTATTTAAACATTTCCAGACACAGCTATAAATGCATTTGCACTGATAGCAAACACATCTGGGACCCAGAGGACATCTATCTTTCCCGAGACATAAGGGTGGCATGCAATGTCTAGAGCTACCAAGGCATGGAGAGTTGAATGGTTCCGTGTGCAGGGACAGCGCTTCTGTTGGGGTGATATTCCTCGTGCAAACAAACCATTTAGATCTAGTGCTACCACTGATAGGTCTTTTCCTGACGACACATTCCATGACGCCATGTCCTTTGCAGTCTCCATAGATGCAGCGAACAATTAGAAAGGCAAATTACAGAACAAGGAAGGAGTAAGAGAGTTCTTGGATCTTAAGTTGATAGCGAGAGCACGGGCTTGCTTTTGTAGCGTCTAGTCTTTAACTTCATCTGGTAGGTTGATCAGACATGCACTTTTTATGTTTTGAGTATAGAAACGGTCAAATCCACAGCTCTCTTTACGACCTAAAGGCTAGCTCAAGCCAGTGAAAACCAGGCTGTGTTTTGGAAAGATGAGTGGACAGCACAGAAAGTAAGATCTAATTAATGATGATAAATTATGTAACTGCTGATCTTGATGAAATAAAATGAATGAATGTTAAGTGTATAGTCCTTACCAGTCTTTAGAGACAATTCAAGTCGGGAGCTTGCATTTGTCTGCTGCTCTAGTATGAAAACCCAAGAGATCCAGGAAATTAATCTCTGTGCTAATTGAAGCAAAATACACTGCTTAGGGAAAGAAAACTCTAGGTAGTCTTGGCCAGAGAAGACCCATCGAGATCTGTACAGAATAGCCCCAAACTGTAATGTTCACAGCAGAAAGATTGCCAAATTGTGTGCCATGACCAATTTCTCAGAAGAGCCTTCTTTTTGTTATTGACGCACTGGTGTATCCTTTGTCATTGGTGGCTGGATAAAGCTTGTGCCATGATCTCTGTTTTTAGTAATGGACACTATGCACGTTCATACACTTCTGGATATGTTTCAGTTCATCTCTTTTTGGGGAAGAATAACGATATGCCTTTTATGTAAACTCCCATTCTTACACATTTGATCTCAATCTCTGTCCTTTACAGAAGAGTTCAAGGCAAGTGTCATTCCCAAGATTCACAACTTAACAGGCTCAGGTATACAGTTCGAAAACCCTTTAATCCTTCAAAGCCATTCTTCCTGGGCTGGAAAGACATTGCCTCTGCTTTTTTATTTATCAGTCATAATGAATATATGTGGTCATCAATTATTGCTCCCCAGGCTAGAAACCAGTAAACTTCCATAAACAGACATTTTTGGACATTTTGTATCTGAAAAGGGAAATATTGTATAAGGCAACATGTCACCAGCAGGTGGCAGTACGGGCGACTTCTACAGAACTGGGACTGGAAAGGAGAAAGACACAGAATCTCAAGGAAGGAGAGGAAAGATGCTGGTGTTGTGACAAGGCCATACTGGGACTTCCTCCCCCAAGTCCTCCTTTTGTAATGTCTTCTGATACTTTTAAAGGGCGACAGTGTCCATCTTGGTGACTGTTTCTGTTTTTCTTCACTGTTAATTTTTGTTTCCATTTTCTGGCTGCACCTGAGTACGTTTAGCTTTCCTCAGAGACATGTAGCAAATACCCGACACACAGCATTGCACTCTATCATTTAATCTTAAAAGTATGTCAAATTTGTTTAAGTACAGGCAAACATACTGAAGTAAAGAAAAATCAACCTTTTAGGTTGGTTGTTTGGGGCTGTTTCTGGAATGCTAGAACTTCCCACAAAAGTCCTATTTCCCCTGAAGAGAATGGAAAGGACACATGTTGCATTGCTATGTGATTTTGTTTGTTTGTTTCTGTTCCATCGTTGCTAAAGACCATTGTTCAACTGAGATTTTAGTTCTGTGCATACAGGCTCTTCAAAAGCTAAAACCCATGGGCTTCTGAGACAACCTTCTTAACGAAATCCTAACAGGTTTTGAAGAACCTCGTTGCTTTATCTGTTCATCACCACTTTGTTTAGTCACCCCTTCTGCATTTTAATTATTTTTATGCATGGGTTTGTTCACTACAATGTTCTGTCTAATCCCTGTTCAAGATTCTTCCACAGTATGTGTTAAAACTTACCTTATACTCCCAGGAAAGGTCATTTCTTGTAGTAACTGTCGTAAAGCTCCACAAAGATGTCAGGGGAGCAAACTGTTCTATGAAACACCTAGGCCAGGATGTATTCGGGTGTCAGTGTGAATAGCTAACCTTTACCCTACTGAATCACACTCTATCGCATGCTGAACAAGGAGTGAGCAGAGGAGGGGCTGGTGACTGTGTGTCAGCATAAGTCTTTTTCAAAAGGGGTAACACTAACAAAAACATCACCGAGCTGGAGAGGGAGTGGGCCTCACCCTCAGACCAGGTGAGCGCACAGACCCTTCACCTCCACTGGCCATGAATAAAGAAGGCTGAACCATCCCTGGATTCACAGCCAGGGTGGTCGGCGTCTGTGCAGATCTCAAAGCAAACAAGACTAAGCTGTAGCCAGATGTGGGGGCTTTCAGGTTCACTGATGGTTCCTGGGGTACTCGGGTGAAAACCACGCACCGCACGTTCCTGCTTTGCATGGGGGAGACTTGGAGAAAGGGAGGCAAAAAGGAATCGGATCTGTCCCAAGTTTGCAAACTGGTCTATTTGTGCCCCCCCCACACCCCCAGAGCCATTGCATTTGATCTTCTCCAAAATTCGCAAGGAATCTGCATGCTTTTGAAATACCAGCCACTGTTGCTGTTTCAGAATGGTCCATCAAATCTGAGCAGCTACCAGATCCACCCTTTGGGCTAAATCTGCTATCAGATCTACCCTTTGGGCCAAAATAGAGCAGGGTGTTTCCCAACGGAGATCATTGCATTGCTTCATCTGTGTGGGGATTGCTGGAGATGGACCACCATGCATTTACACTAAAGAAACAGCATTTTATTATTTCATCATTGGAAAAGCACAGAGGTGTTCCTTCAAGGCTGGCTAACTTGATCTCATCTCCCCCTTTCCCACTGTCTCCGTTCTAAACCTAATCATATAATCTGGGATGTTGATATCTGACATTTCATGCTCTCCTCTTTCTGGCATTCTCCTGGACCTTAAGTCCTATCCAGCATGCACAAGTCATGAATTTAAAACAGTATTGACAAATATTTTCTGTGTATTGTCTAAGCAATTTTGTCTATCTACTGGCACCAGGAGGCTCTACCTCCCTTTGGCCATGCGTTTCAGGAAGTCCCAAAAGCCTGCCCTATGTGTTTCTGAGTCTGGAGCTCAACTTCTTTTGTGTTTGACATTTATGAGTAGAGAGCCATTTATTCATCTTTCAATTAAAAACATATTGACAGCCTCATTTTATCTGCAGCCTCCAAAACATCCCCCTTCGTTATTTAGAATGAAAAAGCTGTAGGCATCAACCGAAGATCCACCCGGTGTAGCTAAGGACTGGATCGGACAAGCAGTTTATTTTCCAAGCTGTCTTTGAACTAATCTTGGAGCACCGAGCTCTTTATTGATATCCTCCATGTACTGTGCAAAATGAAACTGAACGTATTTGACTCCCCTGAAAGTCTGTTTGCTGAAGTCACTAAATCACCTTCTTTCTGACCCCAGCTAGAGGTTGAAATCCTCGTGCACCGCCATTGGTTACTTCAGCATTCCTCCAAGCAGATGTGCGTGCTCTGTGGCTTAATCTTTTCCAGATTGATGCTACGGAAGACCTCCCTCCACCTGATGTGGGCTCGTGCTACAGTGTGAAAAACCCCATTCATCAAACCTCATTTGCCCTCCCCCCACAAAAAAAATCACAGGTTCCACAATTGGATAGCAATAAGGGCCGCATAGCAATTTAAAATTATTCCTGGTAGTTTCAAGTAAGTTTTATGAATGACCCAGTCCCATTGTTTGAATTCATATGGTTGGGTCAAATTCACATTTTTGTCCATGATTTTCAGGAGGGTCAAATACCTTTTCAAATATCATCCGTCTTCAACCCCCTTGAAATCTTTTTCATCAGAAACTTTTTGAAAGGCACATTGATAAAATGAGGAATTAGCAAACTAATACATTGAAAGCACAAGCTTAGGCCCTATTCATCCACCCCTGTTGGCCTAGAACGGATGCAGACAAATGATACCTTTCATTTTGAATGAGAATTTTAATCACTAATTTACCTTTAATTCGGATGTAATATGCAATGGTAGGATTTCTGTTATTGGCTGGAACTTAGATCCTAAGGTGTTTGTTTCCAGGTGAATTTGACTTTTTACAAACAACTCTTTGAGATGCTAGCATTGTTAACCCATGGAACGGAGGAGGAAGTGGAGAAGCCAGTCTTTTAGTAAAAGAAACGAGCCTTCTCCCATAAGCTAGGGGAAGCTCAATGTTCCAATTTTCTGAAGGTTTATTTGACAGCAGAGAATTCAAGAGGTAAGGGGTGGCATCTTGAACTTGAAAGGCATGAGCCCTAATTGTAATCTTTCAAAGGCAAGGCGTCTTCTTTGGGAATCTAGATTGTTTAATTGTCCCCTTAGAGAACCTGGTCACACACATCCTTCTGTGGTCTAAATCCTTTTCCATCGTTGCTCACTCCAGTTTAGAATGTGCAAGAATATGAAAAACATATGGTCCCTTCTCAAATTTGTAATTTGTGGCATTATACAAGGTATTTGGAGGGCTAGAGGGATGGATCCATAGGCAATGGAGTCTGCTCCGTGAACATGAAGATCTGAGTTACCAGCACCCATATGAAAAAGCCAGATGGGACCTCTCGGGTGCCTGTACTGGGGAGTGGGATAGATAGAGGAGAAAAATGAGGGCTTGCTATCCGGCCAGGTTAGCTGTGAGTCTCCAACCTTTTGGTTCATTAATTGCAAAGGTGCAAGAGAAGAGTGAGGAACCAGGACACCTCATGTCCTTTTCTGGTCTCCCATCTACACACAAATAATATATACAGACAAATGCATACATAAAATAAAAAAATATGTAGGGAGATCTCTCTCTCTCTCTCTCTCTCTCTCTCTCTCTCTATATATATATATATATATATATATATATATATATATATATATATATCATCTGGAATCTCGCAGGCACTACTGTGCCTGAGAGAAAAATAATTACAATAGATTCTCAACTGACTATTCAAAGACGTAAATACTACACTTTTCTGTTTCTAATTGGAAGTTCCAGGCACCATGGGATTGAGTTTTCCTGTTGTTTATATGTCCCCGAATTCTCTGTAAAAAATTTTATTTCGCTATGCAGCCAGCTGGTTTTTTCACATAGATAAGGTCAATTAATTTGACCTCTGGTCCAATGTGAAATGTATAATAAAAGCTGGTGCCTCCAAGGACCGGATGTTAGCCTTTCAAAAAAAAAAAAAAAGCCAGCAACTTGCTAGGACAGGAACAATAATTTATTACCTCATAAAGCCCAGTTGAAATGCTCCAAGCTCCATGCTCCACGAGGCAGTGAGAAGGGCCTGTCTGTCCTTGTTTATTCATTTATATAGTTTTGTTCTGTGTAATAGAAGGGAAACGAGAAAAAGACACTCAAGCACCTGCGCCATTTTGTCCTTGGAAATAGCCAGAAGCAAAAAAAACAAAAAAAAAAAACAAAAAAAAAAAAACAAAAAAAACAACAACAACAAAAAAAAAAAAAACCAGGGCTGTTGTTCTTAAAGATTCATTCAGAAGACGGATCTCTGTTTCCCAGCAGCTCTTCTGCGGTAGACAGAAGTACTTATGCAAGGGTTCTAAAGAATTTCACACTGATATTTCTTTGTTATCATTAAAAGACGTATTTATTTTTATCACACGTGTACATATGCTCACATACGTACAGATACTTTTGGAAGCCAGCAGAAGGCATCCGATTTTCTGGTGCAGAAGTCACAGGTGGTTGTGAGCTACCTGGTGAGGGTGCTGGGAACTGAAGCCAGGTCTTTACCGAGAGCAGCAAGCATTCTTAACCAATGAGCTGTCTCTCCAGCCCACGCTTCTGGTATTGGATGGTATTTCCTAACTTGAATTGTGAGGACTTTGGATCTTTCTCCTAGAAATGTAGGAGGCGTTTCTGTTTCTTTTTTTGGCTAGGATAAAAACCCAAGGGCTCCATGCAAGGTTAGGAACAATTCCTATAGTGAGGTACATCCCTAGCGCCCAAGAATTTACACAGCAAAGCAGAGTTTCTTTAGAAGGTAGGGCCGCTGCAAGACTGAATTAGCAACTCTGCCCAGTCACTAAGCAAGTACAATTACAACCATTTATTTCCAGAAAATTATAGTGGGTTAGAAACTGAAATTAATGCAGACAAAACCCATGCATGCCAAGTCCAAATCTCTCGGCAACATAAAATAATGCCGTGTTATTTTGTTCACAAGCAGTCTCTTCACTTACCCTAATAGTGGTGGTCTGTGGTTTCTATTGCTAAAGTTTTTCTCTTCTTAAACTTAATCGTACAAACAAAAACAAAAACAAAACAAAATGAACAACAACAACAAAAATTGTGTTTAAGAGAAAAATCAGCCAGCAAGGATTACTTCCCCTTATCTGAGGAAAATTTAGGACTATATCCTTAATTGAATGTTTTTTCTATTCCTTTATCATGGATCCTCATATCATTATGCAAGTATGAGTCAGAGCCAGAGTTAACCACTTTTCACTGTAATTCAGATCCAGTCTTGGATAATTAGATTTTTTTTTTTGTTCAGTACCTGAAGATATTCACCAAAGTTTTATTTTAATTGGGGAAACTTTCTAAGTATGTTTCAAATGAACAATCTCAAAACAGATCCAACTGGCTTGTGCCTGTTTTCCTTTCTCTCTATTTGTTTATTTATACTACTGAAAGCTGGGAGCCCTGAAGTCATTAATTATCTGAAAGCACAAAATAGCCAGAGCCAGAAATTGCAACCAGGTCTGCTTTTGACCCTCCCTTAGAAAAGCATTTTTTCTACATCATTATCCATTCTACAGAAGTTGATCTGTGTTTATTCTTTTGAAGATTATCAGTTTCGATTGTGAACTCTCCGATATGTGAACTGGCACCAACGCTTATAAAGAGAGACGAGTTATATTTAAGATGACTAACTTTACTCCTCACTAATTCCTTTACTTTTCTAAGGGGAAGAAATCCACAGAAGAACCGAGAGCTTCCAAATCTGCTATGAGTCTGTTCCCAGAGACAAGCTAGCTTAGATGGAGATTAATATAACCGCCTGGACAGACTCACAGGGCAGAAAAACCTCACCAAAATATCATCATCTATGTACTTAGAATGTAACTCAATTGATAGCTAACTTCCCAGCTGCATGTGTGTATAGCCTCCCTATGGTTCTTAACAGTAGCTGGGTCTCAGTACAAAGGGATGTTAAGATACAGAGCTATACAGAAAGACCCAGATGGGGATAAAGCTTTGTAAATCTCGGGAACATAAAACTGTCAGTTATATGCAGAAGAATTGCCATGACCCGAGATATGAACTTTGTAAATAGCCTTAGCATCAATCCCTTAACTGGAGGAAAGTAAAAAAGAAAGAAGGAAGGAAGGAAGGAAGGAAGGAAAGAAAGAAAGAAAGAAAGAAAGAAAGAAAGAAAGAAAGAAAGAAGAAAAGAAGGAAAGAAGCCTCTGTCTCTCTCTCTCTGTCTCTCTCTGTCTCTCTCTGTCTCTCTCTGTCTCTCTCTGTCTCTCTCTCTCTCTCTCTCTCTCTCTCTCTCTCTCTCTCTCCCTCCCCCCTTTCTCTCACACACACTGCATGCTTACCCCACTTCATTTCATAAGACCATATGTGATTGGCCCACTTCCCATTAAATGAACCCTATAACTGACCATCAGGATTCATGACTTTCCTAACTCAGGGGTTCTAAACAAAGCTTTCAAGATTCCCACTAGATGCTGCGCAGCTGAATACTTTGGACAACTCTTTCTACTCTTATTCTTGGAGAGGCTCTTTCCACACAATCATTATGATAAACTTTCCATTGTATGAGAGATAACTATTGTGTGTAAATAAACCCCTAGACTTGGATGTTGGCTATCAGTGAGCTTCAGGTGAACTGATTTACTCAATTTAAATCTAAAGTTATTTGTCTTATATTTTCTCCTTACAACTATGAAAATAGTATTGTGTGACCACTTCTGTCACAGAGTTGAAGAACACGCATAACATATGCTTAACTCAATTTCTGACCAATGATAAATAGACAATAAATATTACATAGGCATAATTTCTAGTGTTATTTCTGATACTAAGAAGGTATTGTTGATGGAAGTCACAGATTGGGAAGAAAGAAATCCCTAATTGTAATAATCAATTGTAATAATCTTGACATAATCATAATAATCCATTTAAGATTGTGAGCACAAAATTGGAGCTCAAATTAATTCACATAAACATCTCCTATTGTAGTCCTGTATCATCAGCTTTAGGAATATTGATCCTCCACAAAAATCCTTTCTTTTTTATGAGAACTGGAGTTTCCATAAAGAGATTTAGAGCTACATTTTAGACATAATTGTCATAGGATATTTAATCAGCTAAGATTAAATTGTATATGATTTAATTAATTAAAAATCACACCAACATTGGTTAATTGATTAAAAGTACATGAACACATACAAGTAGACATGTATGTATGTATGCACATATGTATGTATGTATAGATGCACCTATGCACATGCACACTTACATAGATACACATACATACATACACACATACACATACAGACTTATCTACTTATACATATACACATACATACATACATATATATATTATACATATATATATATAACATCTATAAATCATAAATGAATGGTAATCATTGTTCCATTTTCTCTCTTACACATATTCATTATGAAGGACCGTGGCGTGGTAGTAGGTAGGTATCAGTCCCGGTTGATGATTTTGTCAACTTAACGTGACAGAGTAGTCCACGAAGACAGAACCTCAATTGAGAAAATGAATTCCTAAGATCGCCCCGTATACAGGCTCATGGGAAATCCCCTGACTGATGATTGACGTGGATGGGCGAAGCCCACTGCGAAGGGTACCGTCCCTGGGAAGTTGATTATGGGATGTATGGGAAAGCCAAGTGAGCAAGCTACACGGAGAAAAATCAGTGACCAGGATTCCTCCGTGGTTCCTGCTTCAGTTCCTGCTTTCAGGTTCCGTATGCAATTCCCTTCAGTGACGATGAAGTATGATCAGAGATCTGTAAGCTGAAATAAATCCTCCCTTTGCCAAGTTATTTGGACCTGGCATTTTACCATAGTAATAGACATGTAAACAAGAGGCTATCTCTATAACGAACGTAGAACAGAAAATCCTGGGAGGCTCAGAAACTGTCGCCCCAACCTGCCAGCAAGCATAAGAACCGTAGTTGAGGCTTAAATGTGAGTTTTGCTCTGTACTGATCTACCCAATTTATGAACTCTCGTAGTTAGGACTAGTGCTTGCATTTCCAAGTCTGAGGATCATAGGAAGTCTTTCCATTCATGGGCACATGAAAAGGATCACTTTGGCATCAGGGTGAGAGGTTAGAAAGCTCTCACCTGAGAGGGCTGCGGATATGGTATACGCATATGGGTACGTGCATTCATTGCAGAGAATCTGAGTTCACTCCCCAGCCCCCTTCTGAGTCTCACCACAGTCCCTAACCCCAGTTCCAGGGATCTTAATGACATCTTCTAGCCTTTTCACCCATTGCGCAAAAAACAAATATAGCGCATAACCAAATATTGAGAAATCTCTCCTTTGCAGCTAGAATACAAGAACTCTTTAAGAAGACTGGAAAAAAAATTCTATAAACCTGCCCCTCTACAAACATTGGTGCTATGTGCAATATGGTTTTATTTTTTAAAAAAATAATATTAAGCGAAATTTGTAGGAAATAAAAAAAGTACTTGGTGACAAAACAGCTAGTCATAGGGGGACTTCATGGTCATTGGCCTTCAAATTCTTTCCTCCTGAGTTTTTGAAATATATGGGGCTCACCTAATTCACCTAATTGGTAGAAAACGAGCAAGAGGTTAAAGAAAGGAAGTTGGATGAGCCTCACTTTTAGGTACAGACTGTAGAAGCTCAGCTTTAGGACAGGCCTTTTATTTGACGTTTGGACTCGTTATTCATTGCTTATCTGCGCATGTCTAACCTTTTCAGTGGTCTTGCCTTTATACAGAGGTGTAAATCTTTCCTCCGATACACAGAAGCTACGGAGCCGTGATTCAAACGCAGAAATGACAGATTAACAACGGGAACAATAAGCCCGTAAGTTATGTCTACGCACGGGAAGCAGCGGCTCACCTTTTGGGGTCCTTGTAGCATCCTGTTTAAGGGCTATACACTGTGGAGACGGAACAAGAGGAGGCAGCACGTGAGACCGTAAATCCTCGAAGAGGTGGAAATTAGAGATGATAGTGTGCAGGTCTGTACCAGATGGCACGGCATCGGTGGACTCTTCACTGATGCGTAATCTCCAGGAGCCAGAGTGGACCCCCCTCCAATTAAATATAAACTTACTACAATTACGAGAGGAAACCCGCACTCCACTTTAGACAGAAAATCAGAGGGCACCTGGCCTCTCTGCACCCCGTGCTTCTCAACAGACGGGCTCAACTCAGCCTCTATCCTAAATGGTGTGTTTGAAGCAGGTGCACCCTTCCTTCTCCAGTATATGCATCAACAAAACCCACCAATGCTTTGTACTTAGTGGTCATTTGGTTCACGCTGATGCTAAGTACCACACAAGCCTCACTCCTCTTTGCTTTTACATCATATACAAACCATTCCCTTCTTGGTTCTGTCTCTCTCTGTCAGTCTTACTCTGGTACTCTTTGTCTCTGTGTCTCTGTATATCTGGTTCTCTCTGTTTCTTCTGTTTCTCTTTGCTTCTCTCTGTCTCCGCTTCTCTGTATCTCTGTTTCTCTGTCTCTGTGTCTCTGTCTCTGTCTCTCTCTGTCTCTCTGTCTCTGTCTTTCTGTGTGTGTGTGTGTGTGTGTGTCCATTTACGTGTGCATACGTGTTTATGTGCCTGTGTACCAGACACCAAATCACACACTTTGATGCTCTTCTTCAGGGGTCATTGTTTTATTGAGGAAGAGTCCATTACTGACTTAGATAACCAAGTAGGCTGGGTTGGCTGTTCAACAAGTGGTAGGGATCTACCTGTCTTCTTCTCCCGTGGACTAGGGGTAGGCACCATTCTTTTGACTGTTGTTTTACCTTTTATTTTAAAAAGTGTTAGTTTTAGTGTCATTCGTGTGTACTATGTTTCTACCATGTCTCCTATTCCTCTCCTGCCACCAACTATTAGTGATTCCCCCAACTCCCTTTCAAATCCGTGACCTCCTCTTCTTGAGTTTTCTTGTTACATATATGATAAATAAGCATATAACTGTAACCAGAAGAGTCCAGCAGCGTTGCTGGTACATACATGTGTATAAGATTGATCACTTGTTATGGAATAAGCAACTAGGGAGCTCACATCTGAGAAAGATCGACTTTCCTCTCATACACAGTTACCTGCTCATAGATCTTCTTCACCTCGGTGAGGGCCCTTGTGAGGTTTGGTCTGTTCGGATTTGCATGTGACTTGGTGCTGTCGCCCTGTGGGTCTTCCTTAAGCAACCACATTACTGGTTTGTAAGTACGGCTTTCCTGTCATATATAGAGAACACAGTCTTTCAGCGGACTGTTTGCTCTTACAATTATTCTACCTCCTTTTCTGTGATGTTTCCCAACTGTTAGGCGTAAGCCAGGGGTTATGTTGTAGATGTACAAAGGGGACCCAGGAGCCCTACCGTCGTTGGTCTCTGTACTTTTAGCAGCTTTGGCTTTCCCTAATGGGCTCTATCTGCTGTGAAACAGAGCGACTTTTAGTGCATCACCCTCAGCGTCCCTTCTGTCCTGACGCTTCATAGAGCATCTTATTTCTGTGCATCCCTGCATTTCTGCACAGATCGAAACACATCGCTCAAGTTTCCTTACTCACCCATCTACTTTATGATACAGAAGGTTCGTGATATGGCTTTTAATAAAAAACACATGTTCCAACAACTTTCCGTCTCTGTACCTATTTCGTAAACACGTACTGTCAAATTTTATGCTATGTTTGGTGGCTAGTGGAAGGGAAACCATGACCGTAATTAGCACAGATGAAATTCGTATCGCGTTTGCAATCACAAGGGCTACTCTTTTGCTACGGATCCAATTTACCCATCTGTACAGAAGCCGAACACATTCTCCTGTATGTTGTGTTAAAGTCAGGAATAAAGCCAATATCTGTTTTGCAGTGCAATTTTAAGAATTGATTAAAGAATGAATTCAGGAACAAGATAGGCTAGTATTGCTGATATAATGTAACACATAAAAAAAATCAAAAAACTTAATCTATTCTGGGTAGATTTCACGTTGCCAGAAGCAGAAGATGCTATGCCAGCTATTGGGCAAGGAGAGATGTCAAGGCCATGATGGGATGTTTGCATGCTGAGGGGGGCACCCTCTTGGAGACAGGGGGAGGAGGAATGGGATGAGAAACTGTGGGAAGGTGGTCCAGGAGGGAGGCAATGACTAGACTGTAAAAAATTTGAGGTAGTAAAATTTAAAATTATTTATTTATTTATTTATTTATTTATTTATTATAAATAAAGACACTGTAGCTGTCTTCAGACACACCAGAAGGGGGCAGAAGAGGGCACCATTACAGATGGTTGTGAGCCACCATGTAGTAAAATTGCCACGGGGGGGGGGAGAGAGAGAGAGAGAGAGAGAGAGAGAGAGAGAGAGAGAGTGTTATGCTGAGGTCAGCTGAATAATCATGGCCCAGTAGCTCTATCATTCCAACCTTTTTAAAGACACAGAAGGTGGGCAAAGTATGGCTCCTTAGTGGGCTAAAGTTAACCCCACAGCTCTGGGCCTGTATCATTTAATCCTCTCTGCAATCCTTGACCTTCGAATCGACTCATCTGTCGACCCCGCAAAAGAGTCAGGAGAGAGCTAAGCTTAATTCTTGAGACCTTCGTTCACAAAGTTGGCACTTTTTGTTGGTTTGTAGCTTGCCTTTCCCATTAACACATAACTCTAGTTCATTTTGTATAGAATATCCCAGAAAAATCGTTAACTATCCCTCTATCCTGTGTCTTCTGGGCTTCCGTCCAAAGACTTCAAGCATCCAGAAGGTGGTGATAACCACGAATGTGCCGGTACAAGTTCTCTTTTGCATTTGTTTAAGTAATAGTCTTCTCATCCTTTTGAGGACGAACATCAGCATTCTCTTTTACTTCAGAGGTTCTCTGTGATAGCTCTATTTTAATGAGTGTCGAGGCTTGGAAAGAAACGGAATAGCCACAGGAAGTTGTTAAGGAAAGCAACATGACAGTTGGAGGCACTGAGACAGCAAGTGGGCAGATAGAGCTCATTAATGAATCCCAAATGTCTTTCCTTCAATTTACTTTTTTTTTTTTAATTGGGAAGCTGTGGAGAGTAGGCTAAGCCAAAACATTGTGATTTGAACATACAAAACTACAGGAAAATATTCTAAGTGACAAACAGTAAACGGTAAAAGTTGTGCATATTTTAATTAAGCCTCTCTTCTCTTATTCCAGTCTGGGTCGCGTTTATTTTTTATGATGATGATGTTATTTACAGGCAGTTTTGTCCCACTTCCTTTAGGCTGTATGTGATTAACTTAAAAATCTTACATTTATGTGACTGGTGAATTGGAGCCTGCTTGATACAGAGCACGTGTAGAAGTCAGAGGACAAGAATGACGTCAGTTCTCTCCTTCACCTCCTGCGGGCGGATGGATTTCCATGGCCTCACTATCTTCGGTGGTTTGAGTGAAGACCTTCCCTGAGTTGAGTGGGGGCCTCCTCAGGGCTGAGTAGCCTATAAGGACTGCTGTGCAAAGCTCTATGGTAACACAGCAACCAAGCTCATTTGCATATGACCCACAACTTCTGTCCCTCGTAGGGTCCCCAGGGCTATGATGAAGCATCATGGGAATAAGCAGACAGGAGAGGAAAGGTTTTATTTCGTTTCCATTTCCATATGATTGTTCTTCATTACAGGAAGCCAGGAAAACAGCACCAACAGGGCTGGAACCCTGAGCCAAGAGCTGATGCAAACTCCACGGAGGAGTGCTGCCTACTGGCTCGACACCCACGGAATATTCTTCCTGCCTTAAAGCTCTCAGGACCACCTGTTCAGAGACCGCACCATCCACAAATGGGCGGGGCCCTTCCACATCAGTCACTAATTAAGAAGATGTACTACAGGCTTGACTGACTGCAGGCCAACGGTTACGGAGACATTTTCTCAATTCTAGTTCCGTAGTCTGAGGCAACTCTAGCTGTGTCAAGTTGATGGTAAACTAGCCAGCCCAGAATTTGTCCTGCAGTCACAGATTAAGCCTTCATGGAGCGTCTACATGGACTTTTTAGGGGGGGGGAAGGCTCGTCATGAAAAATAGAGAGAGGAGATCATGATGAAAACACAATGGCCATAAAATATAATGTACCAAATCACAAATTTCTACATTGAAAAGATAAGAAACATAAAAAGGAGAGAAGAGGAGAAAGAGAGAGAGAGGGAGAGAGAGAGAGAGAGAGAGAGAGAGAGAGAGAGAGAGATTTGCATTTTTATTTCATAGAAAAAGAAATTGGAATGTTTTAAATATTTACTAAAAGGTAGCTATACCAAAACAGAATTTTGTAAGTAGCAAGATTTACTTAGAATTGTATTTTAAATGGAGCTTCAACCAGAGGGCCAGGAGAATGAATCAAAATATGCAGCAGTGAGGGTTAGGGGCCAGGTAGAGCATCCCCAAAGTCCCAGAGCCCTGGGATGCGAGAGGCTACCACGACTCAATGAAGACGATGTTAGCTAAAATGCCCCACATGAGGAGATGGACCCAGAAGAGACCACCTCCAGTAGATAGACACGGCCCCCAGGGAGAGATGCGGCCAAATGCCCATTTTCAAAATCATGGACCCAGGATCGTTCCTGTCTAAAGGAGACGCAGGGACAAAAATAGAGTAGAAACTGAAAGGAAGGCGATCCAGTGACCGGTCCAACTTGCGATCCATCCCATGTGCAGGCACCAAACCCTGACACTATTACTGGGGCCATATTGTGCATGCAGACAGGAAACTAGCATGGCTGTCCTCTGACAGGCTTTACCAACAACTGGCTGAGACACAGGCAGATACGTACAACCAACCATCGGATCGAGTTTGGGGACCAAAATGGACGAGTTAGAGGAATGACTGAAGGGGCTGAAGGGTATTGCAACTGCACAGGAAGAACAACAGTGTCAGCTCACCTGGATCTCTCAGAGCTCCCAGAGACTAAGACAAAAACTAAGGAGCCTACATGGATGGGATGGTTCATGGCCCCAGGCACATATGTAGCAGAGACTGCTTTGTATGGCCTCAACGGGAGAGGATGCACTTAATCCTGTGGAAACTTGACCCCCCAGGGAAGAGGGATGCTGGGGGCATGGGATGAGGTGGGAAGGTGGGGGAGCACCCTCTCAGAGGTGGGGGTAGAATGGGATAAAGAACTCATGGAGGAGGAGGCAACTTTCGGAATGAAAATAAATAAAAGAATTTAATTAAAAATTTTATCAAAGGAAGTAGAGTTTTGATTTTGGATTCCCAACATCTTCAGAAAACTTTAAGCACAGAAAGCATGTGCTAGTATTTTTTTGTTCTACTTTTGCAAGCATAAAGAGTAAATTCTGAAGAAGAGGGAGGAGGAGGGGGGGGAGGAAAGGAAGGAAGAAAGGAAGGAAAGAAGGAAGGAAGGAAGGAAGGAAGGAAGGAAGAGAAAGAAAGAGATCCAGTCTCAGATTTGAGATTTGTTGTCCAACCCAGCAAGCAGCTGTGCACATGTGGGGGTGTAGAAAAGTAAACAGTACACAGAAGAGGGCCCGCTGATAACCTGGAGCTCAGGTTTCTTTATTTATGTTCTGTTTTCCTCTTTCCCCTTTTCTCTATCTCACCATCTCTCTGTCCCCTCCTCCTCTCTCCCTCCACAACCTTTCTCTCTCTCTCTCTCTCTCTCTCTCTCTCTCTCTCTCTCTCTCTCTCTCTCTCTCTCTCTCTCTCTCCTACTCTGTCTCTCCACATCTGTCTCTGGAATTTGGCCCAGAAGAAGAACATGCAGTTGAGACAGGATGTCTTGTGCCAGGAAAGCCCAATGCTCGCATCAGATGGGATGCAGATGAACATCTGGGCTGAGCTCGGAAAGCCAAGGGCCCTTTTCCCCCATACAGACCTAGCTCCTCAACATTCTGCCTCTATAAAAATGCTCCCTTTTTGGTGTGGCGAACTTTGTCTCTTAAAGGAAAAGTGTTTCTTTCAGCACTAGATGTACAAAATATATCCAGCATCTCCTTTGCAAGGGACATGTTTGTTTCTTCCTTCCAGGTTACCAACTAAGACACAGGCAAACACCCGAGTACTTTGCACTGCTACCTAAAGAGGGATTGACAGGGTTTTTTTTTTTTTTTTTTTTTTTTGCAGTGACACGAGCACAATCAAAATCATGTACTGTCACTAGTTCCCAGGGCAGAGTTATTTGGAAACAGTGTTCTTCGAGACTCCCGTGTTCTGTGTGCTCAAACTCAATTGTCTTTATTTTAATAATTAAACCCAACTGACAGCAGATGACAGCTGCAATTGGTCTCACTTGTGAAGCAGGCTCCGCTTTCAGAATCACCATGGCCTCACTCTGGCTGGGTGTCAGGTATTTTAAGTGATTGGATGTAACCAAATTTCATTCTGTGTTCACATGTTCAAGCAAATGTGCAGGAATACAGCTGAGACTGATTGCCAACAGTAGAAGCTGATACATGCGTGCGTTTGTGTGTGTGTGTGTGTGTGTGTATGTGTGTGTGTGTGAGTGTGAGTGTATGTTTTTGTGTATACGTGTATGTATAAGTGTGTGTGTATGTGTGACTTTGTGTAAATATATATGTATGAGTGTGTGTGTCTTTGTATGTATTTGTGTTCATGTATGTGCATGTGTGTAGGTGTGTGTGTGTGAATGCATGTGTGTGTATGCATGTGTATATATGTGTGTGTCTGCTTGTGTAATGCACCATATATTCCCACCTCAGGCACCAGTAGCATTAACAAGACTTGTAATTTGCAGATCTTCCCAGTTCCTAGATGTTGAGGACATTTCCCGTGAGGTATCTTGATTCACATGTTTTCTCCTTAAGTCAAGAGTTGACCAGCATTTTCTGTATTGGGTCAGACAGTACACACTCTTGGTGCCTAGACCATAGGGTTTCGGCTGAAGCTTCTGAGCTCTTCTTGTAATTTGAAAGCGGCCCCAGTGAGTGGGGCTGACTTTAGTGGAATCGGGTTGTATTTACGAATGCCTATGATAGGAAGCATTTGGTCTACAGATTCCTTCACATCCCCTAACATAATAAACATCCGTTTACTTAAAGGCTTTTATCTCCCTTCAGTTAGTAAGACTGCGAGTTATTACTAGTGCTGGGAGGGGAGTGGCTATGTTTAAGATTGACTTATTGCTGAGAAACCCAAAGGAGGGAGTCAATATAAATACGGCAGGTCAGAGACACAGAGTGCAGCTGATACGATTCTTTGACTTAGGCTTGCTTCAGCATTTTAGTGAAGACTTCATAACCTGTGAAGCTCAAATGCGATGCTCTGGCCCTGTGCAGCTCTGGGGCACATTCAGGGTTTCCCTTGATGTCACACATAAATCAGTATCTTATACTTTCCATTGAGACACCAAACTAGGGCATTTGGGCCTGATTTTTGTCGGTGATTTTGATTGCATAGAAACGGTCCTAATTTGGCCCTTGATAGGCAATTACGGTGAGAAGCGAGAAAGAAAGTAAACACGGCCTCTCAATTGGTAGAGACAGCAAGGCTGGATAATTTATGAAAAAAGCAGAAACACACCTAAAAGACTCGGCTTTTTTTTTTTTTTTTTAGTTAATAATTGCATCTCTCTGCCTGAATGATGAAGGTAATTTTCTCAAGGATTTACTTCACCTTTCCCCATGGGGAGAACTCATTAATGCTGTTCTCTTCAGGAGTCCTCAAATGGTAGGAGAGCATTTACATCAGTTCTTGGCTTGGCAGCTGGAATCACCGTGATACTCTGGATACATCTTGCTTCCACATAGCTTTAACAGCGACGACATTCATTAAGCAGAAACCTAAAGGGAAGATGAACTCTAACACTCTGTGTTGTGGTCTAGATGCTAAACTCCGGTTACAGATGATCACTCTCCTGGCTTGCTTCCCTTTTTGCCCAAGAACGAATCACCTCACAGTATTTCCCTCTTACTTCTAAAACACGGAATATATTTTTTTCCTTCAACCAGAGCAAAACTGATTCGGACAAACTGTCTAAAATATCTTGGCGACACTGGTCTATGATCATAAGGTTTATAGTTTCCACCCCTCAATTATTTTTTTCCCTCTCTTAAATTGTTCTTTTAAGAGGAAAACCAAGTCAAAGTACTTGGAAGTTGTATGTGTGCATAAAATCTGACACTCTTGGGCCTTTAGCTCGGTTCTGTGATGAATGACTGTGTAAGTATCGAGAGTCATGATGCTATTTTACATGCAGGCTGTGGGGCTCGGTCTTCACACACAGAGATGGCTATTACTAGATAGAATAACGTGAAGAAGCAGTGGGAGGGGACACAAGCAGCTGCTTTCCTTTGCAAACGGCTGTCAAGCGTGAGGAGTGGTGGGGCCGGTGAGGAGGTCCAGTGGGTAAAGCTGTTGCTGCTTAACATAAAGACCCAAGCTCAGATGGCTCTCCAGCACCTACTTTAAAAACCAGGATGACTGTGCGTGCAGGTGCTATGGAAACGAAGAGAGAGGGAACTTGGGACTCACTGGCCAGGCAGTCTAGCCAAATGGTGAGTTTCAATCTTAATGAGAGGGCTTGTCTCATTAACAACAAGACCAACTACTACTACTACTACTACTACTACTGCTGCTGCTGCTGCTGCTGCTGCTGCTGCTGCTGCTGCTGCTGCTACTACTACTACTACTACTGTTACTACTACTACTACTGCTACTACTACTACTGCTACTGCTACTGCTACTACTACTACTGCTACTGCTACTACTACTACTGCTACTACTACTACTACTGCTACTACTACTATTACTACTACTACTGCTACTACTACTATTACTACTACTACTGCTACTACTACTATTACTACTACTACTGCTACTACTACTACTATTGCTACTGCTACTACTACTGCTACTGCTACTGCTACTGCTACTACTACTACTGCTACTGCTACTACTACTACTGCTACTACTACTACTGCTACTACTACTATTACTACTACTACTGCTACTACTACTACTACTACTACTGCTACTACTACTATTACTACTACTACTGCTACTACTACTACTACTACTACTACTACTATTGCTACTACTACTACTACTCTCACCACCATGAAGGTAAAAAGTGATAAAAAAATTCACTTTATCCTCTTACTTTCAGATGTATGTACACATTTACACACACACACACACACACACACACACACACACACACACACACAAGATGGAGCTAAGAGAAGGACATGAATCACATAACTACCACCCACCCTCTATGTATATCTTGGTGGAGGTGAGCCATTATTTCCCGAATTGTCGAAAACGTCCTATTTCAAGGACACAGTTTCTCCCTTCAGTGTGTTTTTAAAACGATTGCTGGGACTTCGCCTTGAGTCACTGAGGGTCTCTAGCTATTGAAATTTGTGGGCATAGGCATGGGGAAATGGCTTCCTAGTACAGGAGCATACTTTGTTTCCCAAATCATTGTCGTCCATGTCTGGAAAACAAGGATGCCCAAGACGGTCTCCTTCCGTGCACTGAACTCTTGAATAAATGGCCGAAGCAGTCACAGTGGAACCATCACTGCAGAGCAACTTTCTCTCTAGATTCCTGGCAAAGATTAAAATCCATCATCGGGCATGTTGCTATTCGGTCAGCTGGCGGGACCCCTAAAACCAACATGCGTAAATATGAACACGGTTCCAAAGGCTATTTTCATGGTGTGGGGGTGAGATGCTGGGGCTAGTCCAAGGAGACACTGTGAGAAGGTTCTCTAACAAAAGCCTGTCAGATATGATTTAGTGGGCTGGCTTGCACTGGGCAAGCCTCACTAAGCACTCTGAATCTCAACGATCCACACTGGCAGACGTTTCCACAGTCCAACAAAGACATGGAGTTATAGGCAGTCCATAAAAGTGATGTCTTTTGTTTAGTCCGAACAGCGTCCCTCAATGGGGAGTCAAGTCAATGAAGCACTAACTAGAATCAGAGATCAATTTCCCTTTTCATATCAATGTCAGTATAGAAATGCCTTTTTTTTTTTTTTTTTTTTTTTTGGTTTTCCCGAGTCTGCCAAAAGCCCAGAGGCCTTCCGGCGGCTTGAAAAGAAGACCAAGAGAATTCAAGGATATTTTTAGATTAATTACTTCAGGCACTTCATTTTGAGACGGGGTTAGCACATATTCTGTCTGTTTAAAGAATCACAGGAGCCTGGCTGAGATTGTTTTTCCAGATATAGTGTGAAGTAGCCTGAGAGAAAGGGGGTTACACTTGATGAAGTCCACTTTCAGAAAAGAAATTGTATTAGAGGTTAAAGGAAGGGAAGATTAAGCTTGGGCCATACACTGAGAGTGGTTCCTATCCATGTTGGTACAACTGCAGGGTTATGGTTAACATAGCTGAGACTGATGGACAGTACTATACATACATACATACATACATACATACATACATATTATAACATACACAATACATAATTATATACAACATATATAATGTGTGTATGTGTGTTTTATGTGTGTATGTATTCTGTGTGTGTATATGTATGTATGTATGTTTGTGTGTGTATATGTGTGTATGTATGTTTGTATATGTGTGTATGTGTGTGGATGTTTGTGTGTATGTGTGTGTGTGTGATAGTTCCATATGTTTGTGTCTGTTCGTGTAGTTTGACACATACGTGTGTGTCTGTGTGTGTAGTCTCACATATATGTGTGTGAGTGCACACTTGCATGTGTATTCATATGTATATTTCTTAGACATAAAGAAACCTTCTTATACTAATATGTGAGTACCTTTTTTTATTTCTAGCAGATTTTCTTCATAAGACACAGTTAGTCCGTATTCACCTGAAATCATCTATGGCATTTCTCTTTCACCTTTTCAAGTAAAAAAATCTTCACATTTCGTTTACTAATGAATACAATATCTTGTTTTAATTTTATTTTTCCTCTTTGCAGGGGGTGAAGCACCAGAGGAGATTGAGTCGTTGGCCATGCACATGGTCAGTAATTGTTCTGCTACTGAGCTAAACTCCCAGCTCACGTCGCCTCTCATTTAATTTGTTGTAGAAAAAGGAGACAAATTACTTGAGTAGAAGAATAACAGTGGAAGTCACCTAAGGGGCGGGAAAACCCGACATGGAATTATTAAAAAAAATAAGATTTATTAGTGGAGACTTAACGGGAAGAGCAGGATTAGAGAGAGGTGGACATGACATTCATGCAACTCGTGAGGGAAGGAAGCCGAGGGTAGAAGGAACTCCCACTCTAGTATAACTGGGAGAAAATCTCCACCGGGCTGAGGAGAAAGTCCAGAGACAAGAGGAGGCTTGCACTGGAAAGAAGCATCCTGATCCCCACCATGCTCAGGGCCAGAGGCAACCCAAGATGTGGTAGCTGGAAACTATTTACACCAGTATTCTGCTCAATAGACTGCCCACTAAAGAGACATCTGAACGTCATACTCCCTTTTGTGAAAGAGCTTGCCAACACATTTGAGAAGCCCATGGAATATGGGTAGAGTAAAAAGAAAAAGAAAAACCTGTGTGTGTGTGTGTGTGTGTGTGTGTGTGTGTGTGTGTGTGAGAGAGAGAGAGAGAGAGAGAGAGAGAGAGAGAGAGAGAGAGATCATGCCATACAGCTTAGTCTAGCATGTTCGATCCTGGCAGGTTAATTGATGAGGGCAAGCTAGATTGGAAATATTTCACCTGTCCACCATATTTAGAACATAGGAGGAGACTGTCGCTTTCAGTTCTGACAACAGGAGCTGCCGGCTCACAACCACGGTTATCAGGGTTCAGCTTGGTAATAAATTCAGAAATGGTAACACAGCTGACAGGACTAATTTCTAAAAGCAAAATAGTCCACTAAACATTTAAAAAGTTCATGCAAATGGTAGCCTGTTGATTGTCCTCACCGACAGGAAAATTCCAGCTCAAGTGTAGAAAGAAGCATACGTGTCCTTACTACCTCACTTCTTTACCTTCACGTGTCAGTAGCCATTCGTCTGTGCAAAGACCCATGTGTGTAGTCCCATGATTCGTGCTGCCCCCGTGAAATCATCACCAGAGAAAGAAATGCTCAGGTCATTGAGTATTTCTACAAATATTCTTTCGTCTGGACTTTACTCAAGCATTTTGTATTCGTCATTAATGATTTTTCTTTGTCAGGACTCTTGGGAAACCATGTCTATTGTATGTCCTGAATGAGGAAAGAAATAGCTATCCCATCTCCACCATTGAGCTGTTTATTCTAAGAATAGATGAGAAAGAAGACGAGAATCAAAACAGCACATTTTTCTCTGACCTCAACACTTATACCAAGGCAATATCCATACCAACACTCACAGATGTGATCATATATACATGCCTGAACATATGCACATGGACGAGCGCATGCATGTGTGTGTGTGTGTGTGTGTGTGTGTGTGTGTGTGTGTGTGTGTGTGGCAGGGTGCTTGCATTCTGAGAGCAACAGGGTGTATTGTATTCTTCATTGAGAAAAAGATCCATTTCTCTGATTTGTTTGGGACCTTCCCTAATCTCAAGTGTATTGTTTTATTTTCTATTGCTATGATAGATACCAAAACCAAGGCAACATATAGAAGAAAGAGTTTATAAAACTGCGACTTTGGTCATGATTCATACGTAACTGGCCACAGCAAGGAAGGGAAGAAAGGACAGACACACATAGGAAATCTGGGACTCAATGGGGTGTACTTGCCCTGAGGAAAAACAAGGAGAACCTTTGCCAGCTAGTCTTGCTAGAGATGTCTATAGGCAAGCAGTCTCAGACTGAAAACATCTGGGAGGAGGAAGCTGCAGCTGCTAATCTTTGGATACAGTGGTAACTCACTCATATTTGAACTTCTGAAGAAACCGTTTGCCATTTCTTCTGAGCCTCATCCTGCCAAGGTTTTGCCCCTATTCTGGGGCTTAGGCTTTGGAGTCCTGGAGATGGCTGCCTTCATGTGAATAGTAGGCATTCACTCAAGACTACAATCACTCAAGGCTCCTTCTGCTCCCCACAAGAAGAAGATAATCAGGGTGCAAGCATGCTAGCCAGAACAGAGATTTGTGACCTCACTTCACGAATCAAAGACTTGAAAAGCACAGAGAGCGAATTAGAAATGATGTTGAGTCCTTGAACTCTCAAAAGCCACCTTCTGTGATGTCTTTCCTCCAACAAGACCTACCTCCTAAGCCTCCCCAAACAGCACCGCCAAGTGAGAAGCAAATATTTAAATGCCTGTACTAGGGTGGACATGACATTTAGAACACAACAGTAAATAGTATTGTCACACAAGATATGTCTCCCACTCTCATCTCGCAGGAAAAAACAAAACAAAACAAAACAACAACAACAACAAACAAACGAAACCTACTGAGGTCAAATTTCTACAGCCACTCAAACTTGAGCTGAGATCTTATAGAGATGCTACTATGCACCTAATTTATTCCTTCATGGGGGTGGCCAGAAGGCAGTCCCCTTCTCCGGTCTATTTTAGCCATGCTGGAAGAGTTTGTGCTCTCATAAGAGTCTTGGCATGAATCAGAGCTGCTCCATGCATAAAGAACCTCTTGGGGCTGCTTTCTGCAGAAGAGGCCAATTAGAATTTTATGGACTCTCCAGTACAAGTGTTAATGTTTGATAAAAGCTAACTACATTACTTCTTGTGCTTAACTGCATTTAAGTATTGTTGCAGGGCTTCCTACCCCAAGGACCATGCTTACAACACAGTCTCAGAGTTCCCACTAGCCTCACATCGTGAGGTATGCTGTTTGGGGGAAAAAAGGAAAAAAAAGAAGGGACGGGAGAGAGAGAGACAGAGAGAGAGAGAGAGAGACAGAGAGACAGAGAGAGAGACAGAGAGAGAGACAGAGAGAGACAGAGAGAGACAGAGAGAGACAGAGAGAGACAGAGAGAGAGACAGAGAGGGAGGGAGGGAGGGAGGGAGAGAGAGAGAGAGAGAGAGAGAGAGAGAGAGAGAGAGAGAGAGAGAGAGAGAACCTGACAGATTTGTTCAGGAACCATTTGGCTTCCTGCCTCGGTGTAATCATAGCACATTTTGTTACTTAAGTGAACTTTATCTCTCAATCTTGTCATGGACTTTAACTTCTGTTTCGAGTTCAGGATCCTGAACACTTTAACAACAATTTGGCTCCAAATGCAGGTTGCTGTATGATTTCTCAGGACACCAAATTCTTTGCAGCTCATATGCGACTCCGCACCACGAACAAGTAAGGGCGTAAGGCTGTGTCTGCCAATAACAGGAGCCCAATAAAGTTAATTGTTTCTCCGTTAGGCATTTTGCTGGTGCCCTGGACACATGGAACCGATTATCCTCCACTGCAATGTTGTTAAATAAAATGTGCAAAAAAGAAAATACAATTATTGCTAAAGTAAAAACATACCACAAGGGGTTATTTAAAAAGCAAGATGTTTTACATTTTAAGGATGTCTCACTGCTGTATGAGTGTGTTTGGTGAAAAAACGATTAGCTTAAGACACTACCATGCCCGACTTAAACTTTTCCTGCTGCTCCATTGTCTTCCCTTGCCTGGAATAAATGGAAGCAGATTTTCCTTCTTATTTTGAAAAAAAAGAAGGACATTTTCAATAAAATTAAAGTCATATTTTGTCACTGTAGGAATAGAGACACCACTGACTTAAGACATAGATAATAATGTAAGGAGAGCATGATTCTCTTAAGTCCTCAGGACATCTTTGAGTTGCTGATATAATTTACTTGTTCCGAAAGTTTATACAGAACATTCATTTTCAAAGTGGATATTGTCCTTTATAAATGACTCTTAGGACAGAATAAAACCAGAAAATCAGATCCTTTTTCAGTTGTGCTGAGGAGAACAGGGGAGCTTAAATACAACACGTTTAGGAGACTCAGAGTCATCCAAAGCTTTCATTTTTGCTCCCAAAATGCCTTAGTTCTTGCTAACACTTCAAATGGCATTATGCTCCCCAAATGTAGGGTATGTTTTGATTGTTTCATTTAGTTAAAATAAAACTTCCCCTGTATTTGACATAACTGTGATCATACAATATTTATCTAATGTCCACAAAGCATTGACTGTTTAAGCATGTTCTGGGGAAGTCGTATTTTGCGCGTCTGCAATTGAAATGTGTACTCTTTAGTAGCTCTATGCTGTTGTGCTTCTGTACTAAGCGTTCTGGAGCTGTGTATATATTTTAGCCCAAATAGTTTCCAGACCAGGAAAAAATTTAAGGATGTACCTGGGTTTTAATATCAATATCTGTATCTACAATGTTTTATAGAATCCCCCCTATTTCCTCTAAGCAGTAAGAATCATGTGAATCAACAGTAAAACACCCCAGAATAGATATATTTGGAAATTTAACGCCTTACTATCAGAAAGTGTAGGTGTATATTTTTCAACTAAGCATACACACATTTGAACTCATAGACTCAATTCTAAGTTTTGCGTATCTTGTTAAGGTTAATCAGAAAGATTGATTAGTGAGGGGACTTGAGTTATCACAGAACGGGGACCCTCAAAATCATAATTACACTAGGATTATCATTACAAAGCAAAAATCTGTTATAATCGTTAAACACAACCCTTGCAAACAACTATTGGTCCAGGACTCTGGTTACACCAACAACATAAACATCAACAACAACGAAAGTAGTGACCAAGCTAGCAAAATCCTTCAAAAGCCAGAAGGACGTGTTTTCTAAGATCAGATCCTGCAGGATCACTGCAAACTGAACTAGGCAAAGACTAGAGAAAAACCTGACCTCTATGTGGCAGAAGCAGGCAGGCTTCCTCCCATGGAATTGGGTCACCTTTGGCAGTTTTGCTGGGATCTTGCCCCGAGTGTCACTGGGATAGCAATTACATTCCCATCATGATCTTTAGGACCTAGTAGACCTGGTGCATATTTATACATTATTTTCAACTCGGCATTGGTTCCGGTAGCACAAGAAGGGGGCAGCTTGACACACTAAAGGCTGCACGGGTCAGGGCATGACACATCTCTAGTGCTACAGTCTTCTCAAGTCCACATGGAGAGCAGAGGAGAAAAATCATATGTGCAGCCTGGCTTTTACACCTGGGGAAGCAGCCTACAGATTTCCTTACTGAACATCCATTAAGTTTCCGAGGAAAAGAGGTTTGATTAAGAAAATAGCCCATTAAATGATTTTCAGTGAGGTCACGATTCATTGCTGATAATGCAGCTTTCTTTAAACATTTTATTTCGTCTGCTTAGTTCATGTGAATAAATATGGCTGAGTGTGGGCGGACGTGTCACAGCGCAGAGGTGCCAGAGATCAGCTTGGTGGAAGTCCTTTCTTTTTTCTCTGCCCTGCGGATCAGACTCAGGTTGTCAAACTTGGTGGTAAGTACCCTGACCCACTGAGCCATCTCAGAAGTTCCCCATAACCCTACCGTGATTCGTTTGAGGAAGTTTTTGTAGGCAGAGGTCAGGATACATTGACTTTTACTTTTTTAACTTTTACTTTATTATTATTTTTTTTAGTTTTATTTATTTTGGCTGATGCATATCTGTGCGGCACATGTGTGCCTGGTGTCTGGGCAGGCTAAAGGGTATCAAACACCTTGGAACTGGAGCTTGGGGATAGCCTGCCACCTGGGTACAGAGAGCTTGAACTAGGAATGGGGTGAGGTTATCAGCTCTCAAGTCCTCCAGTGATATATTTCTTTCAACAAGGTAGCACCTGCTTAAGGGTCCATAGCATCTCCCAAACGGCACCACCAACCAAGTGTTCAAATATCTCAGTCTATGTGGGTCATTTCCCCTTCAAGCTACCACAGTAAGTAAACTAAACCATCCGGGTGACTTTTTATAAAGTGTGTTCTGTCGTGTAACGCACCCGTTGAAGCCCATTTTTGATTTCGCATCACCAACGGGGTTTGCTGTGCTAACGTTCACGTGGCACGAAGACTTTCCCACCTGTTTCAAGCAAGTTCGAAGCGCGTTAAATGTCGAGAGCCTAACATGTAAATACATTTGATGAGTAACGCTCCCCTGGAATCCTTTAGAGTCATTCCTCATTGCAATCATTTTTTTAATGTTAATTACGTCATTTCTGTACTCCTGACGTCACCTCCGCTTTACGGCAGAGCTACTTGCCAATGCCTCGGGATGACTGGTGTTGCGTTTTGTCCAGTAGTTATTGGTGTCCCTTAGGAGAGGGCGAGGGCTTGTCCAAATGAAGTTTGTCACTCAGAGAGCTTTGAAATTTAACCATAAAGATCAGTACTCAAAACTTCCAGCCATTGCTCTGGTATACAGTGGAGCTTATTTTGCTATTCTGTGGTCTCTCCCACACTCTTATTTAGGGTGTGTACTCTGGGAGAAATAAGCCAGTTCCCTGAGTACCCACTAAAGAGCATTTACCTAGTATTATCGGAGCAGTAGTATTACTTTCCAGCTATATCTATGCTCTGCTCCTTGATCTACAACCATTGTCATTATCCAAAACATCCTTCTCACGGAGAACAGTTCTCTAGACTCTGCTTGGGAATCACAGGGGCAATCGCCTGCCTCCTTTGCCCAGAAGAGAATTCACATAATGATCCCGATGCTTGCTGCTTCCTAGCCTCCCCTAATTCTCCAAGCTAACCAGCCCTGATCTTGTGACCAGGCTCTTGAGAGCTTTGAAGAACATGTCATCAATGGAGCTTTGGGATTCCCTCCTTTCCTGACATGTGCATGGCTTATACCTCAAGTTGGTGGTTTGTGACATTTTATTTTAGAGGCCTGATGCAACCGCACCCTTTCCTCTTACTCTGCCAACATTAACTTGTCATTTCAGTTGCATTTGAAAAAAAAAAGGAAATAAATACTTACGTTCCCTCCGTGGTCCTGACTTGACAGTGCTGCCATCAATGTTTCTTTCCACACATTTGGTTGTATTCGGCGCACTTATCTGCGTGCGACTCTACTTGTCAAGTGTACAAGAGAGGGTTAGGGGTGTGTGTGTGTGTGTGTGTGTGTGCGCGCGCGCGCGCGTGTGTGTGTGTGTGTGTGTGCGCGCGCGTGTGTGTGTGTGTGCGCGTGCGCGCATGCCTGCACATGCCTGCCTGCCTGCCTGTGTGTCTGTGTGTCTGTCTGTCTGTCTGACTGTCTGTCTGTGATCAAAGATCCTTGGGGGCCATGCCCTCATTATCTTTCATCTCAGCATCCTTGATTGAGAACAGGTGCAGCCAAGCTCTCGCGTTGCCTCCCATTTCTGCCTGCATCAAATAAGAAGCAGAAGGATGACTTTTTTTTGTTGGATCTCTCCCTTACTCTTAAGTCTCTGGTGCTGTAGAACATGCCAAGTCATGGGCAAGAATCTAAAATTGTGGCTGACCAATGGTCCCACATCCCGGCATGGTCCCCACAGTTCTGCCGTTGTAAGATAGGAGGTTTTGATGTGGTTCTGCTGCACTTCTATCTTCCATGTAATTTCAATTTAAACAGCTTCCGTACATGCTATAAATTATGGCTTCCCTGCTCTATCCTTTTTATGTGTATGTGGTGATGTAATTTTCTTTTTGAGATTTCTATACCAGGATGACAGCATCCTCTTATTTTTTTAACCAGATACAAATGTTCCATAGCTGGTTCTTTGTGTGCTTCTATGGCTGTTAGATTGATTGTGAGTTAAATCAGGGACC